>NW_028296434.1:22500-122735 GCF_964197995.2 Scardinius erythrophthalmus
CTCTAGGCGGATCTTGAGGTAAAAAGTGAAAAGAAAGTTGACATTGATAATTAAGCAGCATTTCATAAAAACAAAACAAAAAATAACAGCTAAGAATTGTTATTTTTTTGAAGCAATATTTACAGGAAACTATAACATCCTGGTTAGTGGCATCACCATATTTTTGCACATTAGATAAAAAAACATTTATCATACATACTATGGATCTTGATGTCCTCTTTAGTCTCCCGAAGAAGACTATCCAGTTTGTCCAATGTTTTTTTTAGATGTTGATAATGCTGAGTCATCTCCTTTACGATTATTATCTTCTCCTCCTCCATGCGCCTGACCAGCATGACTTGGTCAAACAGTCGCCTCTTCAAGCGGAGACTCACCACTATTTTTGAAAATAAAAGTGGAGGAAAAAAAAATTAAACTCTAACAAACATATTCAGCTTTACATCTAGCACAGTGTTCTTCACTAGTCATTTTGAGCACCTTGAGAATAAAATTGATGAAGAACTTTATAAAATGTATAAGGGTAGTAATATAGACAATATCCTAACTGTATCATCCCTTAAGTATGCATATAATAATGCAGCCAATACACAATTGAAAACAATTGAAACACACTAAAATATAACTAAGTTAAAGAAATGCTCATTTAAGAATATATATAATATTATTATTATTAGGGGCCAAGCACCGAAGGTGCGGAGGCACCTATTGTTTTCGTTCGCGTTCTTATTATTATTAGGGGCCAAGCACCGAAGGTGCGGAGGCACCTATTGTATCTGTTCCCGTTCTTATTATTATTCTTCATTTTTCCGACTGGGAGTCTATGGCAGCCCATAGAACCGATTGCGGGAAAGTTGTTTTGGTTTGACATTCTGATAGAGGACAGTCCCAACATTAAATACACCAATTTTTGTGTTTCTAAGTCATTCCCTCTAGCGCCACCACCTGTCCAAATTTTCACTTTTATTTTGCTAATAACTTTTGAACCGTAAGGCCAATCAACAAAATTATTTTTTCCTCTTATTTCTGAGCTCATGCCGATTCGTTTGCACCCTATGACGTCATTTTCCGTCATATAAATATGGCCACCATTTTGAATTTTCTGAAAAAGCTACTTTTTCGAACTCGTCCTAGACGGTTTGTCCGATTTGCACGAAAATTGAACCAGATCATCTTCAGGCAGTGCTGACCAAAAGTTATGGAATTCAAATTGATTCGTCAAACCGTTTTCGATAAACGCACGAATACATTTTACGTAGCGCTAGCAAAAACAGTCGTAAGGCTGTATCTCCGCAACGGTTTATCGTATTCAGACCAAACCTGGTACATGTACTCACAAGCATGACCTGAGGCTACATGCTGCGTTTCGGCGCAGCGCCACCTACTGGTCTGGAGATATGAAAAATGGCTATTTTTGCTTATAACTTCTGAACAGCTTGTCCAAAAATCATAAAATTGGTCTTGATAGATTCAGGGCGACATGCCGAGTCGACTGATATCCAATTTTGCCATATCGGCCATTTTGACTGTCGGCCATTTTGAATTTTGTGCTAAAATGCTGTATTTTAACAACGCATGAACGGATTGTTACGAAACTTGGTATGGGTCATCAACACGATGTCCTGAAGGAGTGTGAGAAGTTTCGAAACAGCGCCACCTAGTGGTGAATTTTTTTTTTCAAATGCTTATAACTTTGGGAGTGATCGACTTATTTTCACGAAACTCATCTCATTAGACTCCTGAATCGTTGCCGAGTCCAACGATACCAAACATTCTAGGTTTCGCCTTACGGTTTGTGTAGCGTTGTGATTTAGCGCTTAAAAAACATTAGGCTATATCTTCGAAACCGTTTGTCCGATCAAGACGAAACCACCGTCAGAAGTTTGGAATCATAGCTTGTTAACTAAACGTCAAAGCCCAAATGCGAAAATATTGATGTTTAGGGGTAGTAATATTCAATCAAAGTCATGTGTCAGTCATTTTTTACGTGTTTTTTCATATAAATATCTATAACTCCGAAGCAAATTGAGATATTTGCACCAAAATCGACACATATATGTATGGGCTCACTCTGAGGACACATAAAAAAAATTGTGGGACTGAGCCTCTTGGTGGCGCTATAATTGAACAAAATATGAAATTCCCATTGACTTCAATACAGTTTTGTGAAATAAAATGCTATACTAAACAAATGCATTGGTGTAATATTACGAAACTCAGATTGTGTCATCAGCACCATCCCCTGAAGGCAACCAAAATATTTCAAGACAGCGCCACCTAGTGGTCAAAAGTTATAACAAAATTTCCAAAAAGGCTAATAACTTTTGAATAAATCTGGCTATTGAAATGCCACGGGTCTTAATAGATTCCTTGGGTCAAGCCGAGAACATAGATACCAAGTTTTCCTTATTTGGCCAAACTTCCTGTCCGCCATCTTGATTTTCATTCAAAACCTACTTTTTCGAACTCCTCCTAGACCGTTTGTCCGATTTTCACCAAAATCGAATCGTATCATCTCCAGACTGTGCCGACAAAAAGTTATGGATTTCGTGTCGATTGATGAAACTGTTTTCGTATAGCACAGCAGCAAAGTTGAGGCATGATGCCAAAATGACTATTCAGGCTTTATATCTGCAATGCCTCGACATATTGACACAAAACTTTGTATGTGTCACTGTCTCCTTACTCTGACCACACCACATCAATTTCGTAACAGCGCCACCTTTTGGTCAAAAGTGACAATCCATTAAATCATATTTTGAATCACTTTTTACATGATTTTTCAGCCATTTCGCCTGAAATCCTCTTTAAATGTCTTTAATTGCTCATTGTTGCAGTTGGTCTGACACTTTCAGACATGTTGGCATGTCTTGTCGTCTTATTCTGCTTGGCCCCGGTAATTGCTGCTTGCAGCTATATTTATTATTAGGGGCCAAGCACCGAAGGTGCGGAGGCACCTATTGTATCTGTTCCGTTTCTTATTATTATTATTATTATTATTATTATTATTATTATTATTATTCTTCCGCCATGGGAGTCTATGGCAGCCCATAGAACCGATTGCGGGAAAGTTGTTTTGGTTTGACATTCTGATAGAGGACCGTCTCAACATTAAATACACCAATTTTGGTGTTTCTAAGTCATTCCCTCTAGCGCCACCACCTGTCCAAAGTTTCACTTTTATTTTGCTAATAACTTTTGAACCGTAAGGCCAATCAGCGAAATTCTTTTCTCCTCTGATTCCTGAGCTCATGGCGATTCGATAGCACCCTATGACGTCATTTGCCGTCATAAAAATATGGCCGCCATCTTGAATTTTCAAAAAAAGCTACTTTTTCGAACTCGTCCTAGACGGTTTGTCCGATTTGCACGAAAATTGAACCAGATCATCTTCAGGTAGTGCTGACAAAAAGTTATGGAATTCAAATGGATTCGTCAAACCGTTTTCAATAAACGCACAAATATATTTTACGTAGCGCTAGCAAAAACAGTCGTAAGGCCGTATCTCCGCAACGGTTTATCGTATTCAGACCAAACTTGGTACATGTACTCACAAGCATGACCTGAGGCTACATGCTGTGTTTCGGCGCAGCGCCACCTACTGGTCCGGAGATATGAAAAATGGCTATTTTTGCTTATTACTTCTGAACAGTTTGTCCAAAAATCATACAATTGGTCTCGTTAGATTCAGGGCAACATGCCGAGTCGACTGATATCCAATTTGACCATATCGGTCATTTTGGCTGTCGGCCATTTTGAATTTTGTGCTAAAATTCTGTATTTTATGAACGCATGAACGGATTGTTACGAAACGTGGTATGGGTCATCAGCACAATGCCCTGAATGAGCCTGAGAAGTTTCGAAACAGCGCCACCTAGTGGTGAATTTTTTTTTTCAAATGCTTATAACTTTGGGTGTGGTCGACTTATTTTCACGAAACTCATCTTTTTAGACTCCTGAATCGTTGCCGAGTCCTACGATACCAAACATGCTAGGTTTTGCCTTACGGTTTGTGTAGCGTTGTGATTTAGCGCTTAAAAAACATTTGGCTATATCTTCGAAACCGCTAGTCCGATCGAGACGAAACCACCGTCAGAAGTTTGGAAACATAGGTCGATAGCTATACGCCAATGCCCAAATGCGAAAATATTGATGTTTAGGGGTACTAATTTCCAATCAAAGTCATGTGTCAGTCATTTTTTTCGTGTTTTTTCATATAAATGTCTATAACTCCGAAGCGAATTGAGATATTTTCACCAAAATTGACACACATATGTATGGGCTCACTCTGAGGACACGTAAAAAAAATGGTGGGACTGAGCCTCTTGGTGGCGCTATAATTGAACAAAATATGAAATTCCCATTGACTTCAATACAGTTTTGTGAAATAAAATGCTATACTAAACAAATGCATTGGTGTAATATTACGAAACTCAGATTGTGTCATCAGCACCATCCCCTGAAGGCAACCAAAATATTTCAAGACAGCGCCACCTAGTGGTCAAAAGTTATAACAAAATTTCCAAAAAGGCTAATAACTTTTGAATAAATCTGGCTATTGAAATGCCACGGGTCTTAATAGATTCCTTGGGTCAAGCCGAGAACATAGATACCAAGTTTTCCTTATTTGGCCAAACTTCCTGTCCGCCATCTTGATTTTCATTCAAAACCTACTTTTTCGAACTCCTCCTAGACCGTTTGTCCGATTTTCACCAAAATCGAATCGTATCATCTCCAGATTGTGCCGACAAAAAGTTATGGATTTCGTGTTGATTGATGAAACCGTTTTCGTATAGCACAGCAGCAAAGTTGAGGCATGATGCCAAAATGACTATTCAGGCTTTATATCTGCAATGCCTCGACATATTGACACAAAACTTTGTATGTGTCACTGTCTCCTTACTCTGACCACACCACATCAATTTCGTAACAGCGCCACCTTTTGGTCAAAAGTGACAATCCATTAAATCATATTTTGAATCACTTTTTACATGATTTTTCAGCCATTTCGCCTAAAATCCTCTTTAAATGTCTTTAATTGCTCATTGTTGCAGTTGGTCTGACACTTTCAGACATGTTGGCATGTCTTGTCGTCTTATTCTGCTTGGCCCCGGTAATTGCTGCTTGCAGCTATATTTATTATTATTATTATTATTATTATTATTCTTCCGCCATGGGAGTCTATGGCAGCCCATAGAACCGATTGCGGGAAAGTTGTTTTGGTTTGACATTCTGATAGAGGACCGTCTCAACATTAAATACACCAATTTTGGTGTTTCTAAGTCATTCCCTCTAGCGCCACCACCTGTCCAAAGTTTCACTTTTATTTTGCTAATAACTTTTGAACCGTAAGGCCAATTAGCGAAATTCTTTTTTCCTCTGATTCCTGAGCTCATGGCGATTCGATTGCACCCTATGACGTCATTTGCCGTCATAAAAATATGGCCGCCATCTTGAATTTTCAAAAAAAGCTACTTTTTCGAACTCGTCCTAGACGGTTTGTCCGATTTGCACGAAAATTGAACCAGATCATCTTCAGGTAGTGCTGACCAAAAGTTATGGAATTCAAATGGATTCGTCAAACCGTTTTCAATAAACGCACAAATACATTTTACGTAGCGCTAGCAAAAACAGTCGTAAGGCCGTATCTCCGCAACGGTTTATCGTATTCAGACCAAACTTGGTACTTGTACTCACAAGCATGACCTGAGGCTACATGCTGCGTTTCGGCGCAGCGCCACCTACTGGTCCGGAGATATGAAAAATGGCTATTTTTGCTTATAACTTCTGAACAGTTTGTCCAAAAATCATACAATTGGTCTCGTTAGATTCAGGGCAACATGCCGAGTCGACTGATATCCAATTTGACCATATCGGTCATTTTGGCTGTCGGCCATTTTGAATTTTGTGCTAAAATTCTGTATTTTATGAACGCATGAACGGATTGTTACGAAATGTGGTATGGGTCATCAGCACGATGCCCTGAATGAGCCTGAGAAGTTTCGAAACAGCGCCACCTAGTGGTGAATTTTTTTTTTCAAATGCTTATAACTTTGGGTGTGGTCGACTTATTTTCACGAAACTCATCTTTTTAGACTCCTGAATCGTTGCCGAGTCCTACGATACCAAACATGCTAGGTTTCGCCTTACGGTTTGTGTAGCGTTGTGATTTAGCGCTTAAAAAACATTTGGCTATATCTTTGAAACCGCTAGTCCGATCGAGACGAAACCACCGTCAGAAGTTTGGAAACATAGGTCGATAGCTATACGCCAATGCCCAAATGCGAAAATATTGATGTTTAGGGGTAGTAATATTCAATCAAAGTCATGTGTCAGTCATTTTTTTCGTGTTTTTTCATATAAATGTCTATAACTCCGAAGCAAATTGAGATTTTTGCACCAAAATCGACACATATATGTATGGGCTCACTCTGAGGACACATTAAAAAAATGGTGGGACTGAGCCTCTTGGTGGCGCTATAATAGAACAAAACATGAAATTCCCATTGACTTCAATGCAGTTTTGTGAAATAAAATGCTATACTAAACAAATGCATTGGTGTAATATTACGAAACTCAGAATGTGCCATCAGCACCATCCCCTGAAGGTACCCAAAATATTTAGAGACAGCGCCACCTAGTGGTCAAAAGTTATAACAACATTTCCAAAACTGCTAATAACTTTTGAATACATCGGCCTATGTAAATGTCACTGGTCTTAATAGATTCCTTGGGTCAAGCCGAGAACATAGATACCAAATTTTCCTTATTTGGTCAAACTTCTTGTCCGCCATCTTGATTTTCATTCAAAACCTACTTTTTCGAACTCCTCCTAGACCGTTTGTCCGATTTTCACCAAAATCGAATCGTATCATCTCCAGACCGTGCCGACTAAAAGTTATGGATTTCGTGTCGATAGACGAAACCGTTTTCGTATAGCGCAGCAGCAAAGTTGAGGCATGATGCTAATAGCATTAATTAAGGCTTTATCTCTGCAATGCCTTGACATATTGACACCAAACTTTGTATGTGTCATTGTAACTTCACTCTGACCACATCACATCAGTTTTGTAACTGCGCCACCTATTGGTCGAAAGTGATAATCCATCAAATCATATTTTTAATTATTGTTTCTATGATTTTTCAGGCATTTTGCCTAAAATCCTCTTTAAATGTCTTTAATTGCTCATTGTTGCAGTTGGTCTGACACTTTCAGACATGTCGGCATGTCTTGTCGTCTTATTCTGCTTGGCCCCGGTAATGGCTGCTTGCAGCTATATTTATTATTATTATTATTCTTCCTTCTTCCGACTTGGAGTCTATGGCAGCCCATAGAACCGATTGCGGGAAAGTTGTTTTGGTTTGACATTCTGATAGAGGACCGTCTCAACATTAAATACACCAATTTTGGTGTTTCTAAGTCATTCCCTCTAGCGCCACCACCTGTCCAAAATTTCACTTTTATTTTGCTAATAACTTTTGAACCGTAAGGCCAATCAGCGAAATTCTTTTTTCCACTGATTCCTGAGCTCATGGCGATTCGATTGCACCCTATGACGTCATTTGCCGTCATAAAAATATGGCCGCCATCTTGAATTTTCAAAAAAAGCTACTTTTTCGAACTCGTCCTAGACGGTTTGTCCGATTTGCACGAAAATTGAACCAGATCATCTTCAGGTAGTGCTGACAAAAAGTTATGGAATTCAAATGGATTCGTCAAACCGTTTTCGATAAACGCACGAATACATTTTACGTAGCGCTAGCAAAAACAGTCGTAAGGCCGTATCTCCGCAACGGTTTATCGTATTCAGACCAAACTTGGTACTTGTACTCACAAGCATGACCTGAGGCTACATGCTGTGTTTCGGCGCAGCGCCACCTACTGGTCCGGAGATATGAAAAATGGCTATTTTTGCTTATAACTTCTGAACAGTTTGTCCAAAAATCATACAATTGGTCTCGTTAGATTCAGGGCAACATGCCGAGTCGACTGATATCCAATTTGACCATATCGGTCATTTTGGCTGTCGGCCATTTTGAATTTTGTGCTAAAATTCTGTATTTTATGAACGCATGAACGGATTGTTACGAAACGTGGTATGGGTCATCAGCACAATGCCCTGAATGAGCCTGAGAAATTTCGAAACAGCGCCACCTAGTGGTGAATTTTTTTTTTCAAATGCTTATAACTTTGGGTGTGGTCGACTTATTTTCACGAAACTCATCTTTTTAGACTCCTGAATCATTGCCGAGTCCTACGATACCAAACATGCTAGGTTTTGCCTTACGGTTTGTGTAGCGTTGTGATTTAGCGCTTAAAAAACATTTGGCTATATCTTTGAAACCGCTAGTCCGATCGAGACGAAACCACCGTCAGAAGTTTGGAAACATAGGTCGATAGCTATACGCCAATGCCCAAATGCGAAAATATTGATGTTTAGGGGTACTAATTTCCAATCAAAGTCATGTGTCAGTCATTTTTTTCGTGTTTTTTCATATAAATGTCTATAACTCCGAAGCAAATTGAGATTTTTGCACCAAAATCGACACATATATGTATGGGCTCACTCTGAGGACACATAAAAAAAATGGTGGGACTGAGCCTCTTGGTGGCGCTATAATAGAACAAAACATGAAATTCCCATTGACTTCAATGCAGTTTTGTGAAATAAAATGCTATACTAAACAAATGCATTGGTGTAATATTACGAAACTCAGAATGTGCCATCAGCACCATCCCCTGAAGGTACCCAAAATATTTAGAGACAGCGCCACCTAGTGGTCAAAAGTTATAACAACATTTCCAAAACTGCTAATAACTTTTGAATACATCGGCCTATGTAAATGCCACTGGTCTTAATAGATTCCTTGGGTCAAGCCGAGAACATAGATACCAAATTTTCCTTATTTGGTCAAACTTCTTGTCCGCCATCTTGATTTTCATTCAAAACCTACTTTTTCGAACTCCTCCTAGACCGTTTGTCCGATTTTCACCAAAATCGAATCGTATCATCTCCAGACCGTGCCGACTAAAAGTTATGGATTTCGTGTCGATAGACGAAACCGTTTTCGTATAGCGCAGCAGCAAAGTTGAGGCATGATGCTAATAGCATTAATTAAGGCTTTATCTCTGCAATGCCTTGACATATTGACACCAAACTTTGTATGTGTCATTGTAACTTCACTCTGACCACATCACATCAGTTTTGTAACTGCGCCACCTATTGGTCGAAAGTGATAATCCATCAAATCATATTTTTATTTATTGTTTCTATGATTTTTCAGGCATTTTGCCTAAAATCCTCTTTAAATGTCTTTAATTGCTCATTGTTGCAGTTGGTCTGACACTTTCAGACATGTCGGCATGTCTTGTCGTCTTATTCAGCTTGGCCCCGGTAATGGCTGCTTGCAGCTATATTTATTTATTGTTTCTATGATTTTTCAGGCATTTTGCCTAAAATCCTCTTTAAATGTCTTTAATTGCTCATTGTTGCAGTTGGTCTGACACTTTCAGACATGTCGGCATGTCTTGTCGTCTTATTCAGCTTGGCCCCGGTAATGGCTGCTTGCAGCTATATTTATTATTATTATTATTATTATTATTATTCTTCCGCCATGGGAGTCTATGGCAGCCCATAGAACCGATTTCGGGAAAGTTGTTTTGGTTTGACATTCTGATAGAGGACCGTCTCAACATTAAATACACCAATTTTGGTGTTTCTAAGTCATTCCCTCTAGCGCCACCACCTGTCCAAAGTTTCACTTTTATTTTGCTAATAACTTTTGAACCATAAGGCCAATCAGCGAAATTCTTTTTTCCTCTGATTCCTGAGCTCATGGCGATTCGATTGCATCCTATGACGTCATTTGCCGTCATAAAAATATGGCCGCCATCTTGAATTTTCAAAAAAAGCTACTTTTTCGAACTCGTCCTAGACGGTTTGTCCGATTTGCACGAAAATTGAACCAGATCATCTTCAGGTAGTGCTGACAAAAAGTTATGGAATTCAAATGGATTCGTCAAACCGTTTTCGATAAACGCACAAATACATTTTACGTAGCGCTAGCAAAAACAGTCGTAAGGCCGTATCTCCGCATCGGTTTATCGTATTCAGACCAAACTTGGTACTTGTACTCACAATCATGACCTGAGGCTACATGCTGTGTTTCGGCGCAGCGCCACCTACTGGTCCGGAGATATGAAAAATGGCTATTTTTGCTTATAACTTCTGAACAGTTTGTCCAAAAATCATACAATTGGTCTCGTTAGATTCAGGGCAACATGCTGAGTCGACTGATATCCAATTTGACCATATCGGTCATTTTGGCTGTCGGCCATTTTGAATTTTGTGCTAAAATTCTGTATTTTATGAACGCATGAACGGATTGTTACGAAACGTGGTATGGGTCATCAGCACAATGCCCTGAATGAGCCTGAGAAGTTTCGAAACAGCGCCACCTAGTGGTGAATTTT
The DNA here is from genome assembly GCF_964197995.2 of Scardinius erythrophthalmus. Lineage (NCBI taxonomy): Eukaryota > Metazoa > Chordata > Actinopteri > Cypriniformes > Leuciscidae > Scardinius > Scardinius erythrophthalmus. The sequence goes on from NW_028296434.1 coordinate 32,972, forward strand.
TTTTTTCAAATGCTTATAACTTTGGGTGTGGTCGACTTATTTTCACGAAACTCATCTTTTTAGACTCCTGAATCGTTGCCGAGTCCTACGATACCAAACATGCTAGGTTTCGCCTTACGGTTTGTGTAGCGTTGTGATTTAGCGCTTAAAAAACATTTGGCTATATCTTTGAAACCGCTAGTCCAATCGAGACGAAACCACCGTCAGAAGTTTGGAAACATAGGTCGATAGCTATACGCCAATGCCCAAATGCGAAAATATTGATGTTTAGGGGTACTAATTTCCAATCAAAGTCATGTGTCAGTCATTTTTTTCGTGTTTTTTCATATAAATGTCTATAACTCCGAAGCGAATTGAGATATTTTCACCAAAATTGACACACATATGTATGGGCTCACTCTGAGGACACGTAAAAAAAATTGTGGGACTGAGCCTCTTGGTGGCGCTATAATTGAACAAAATATGAAATTCCCATTGACTTCAATACAGTTTTGTGAAATACAATGCTATACTAAACAAATGCATTGGTGTAATATTACGAAACTCAGATTGTGTCATCAGCACCATCCCCTGAAGGCAACCAAAATATTTCAAGACAGAGCCACCTAGTGGTCAAAAGTTATAACAAAATTTCCAAAAAGGCTAATAACTTTTGAATAAATCTGGCTATTGAAATTCCACGGTTCTTAATAGATTCCTTGGGTCAAGCCGAGAACATAGATACCAAGTTTTCCTTATTTGGCCAAACTTCCTGTCCGCCATCTTGATTTTCATTCAAAACCTACTTTTTCGAACTCCTCCTAGACCGTTTGTCCGATTTTCACCAAAATCGAATCGTATCATCTCCAGACTGTGCCGACAAAAAGTTATGGATTTCGTGTCGATTGATGAAACCGTTTTCGTATAGCACAGCAGCAAAGTTGAGGCATGATGCCAAAATGACTATTCAGGCTTTATATCTGCAATGCCTCGACATATTGACACAAAACTTTGTATGTGTCACTGTCTCCTTACTCTGACCACACCACATCAATTTCGTAACAGCGCCACCTTTTGGTCAAAAGTAACAATCCATTAAATCATATTTTGAATGACAATTTATGTGATTTTTCAGCCATTTCGCCTAAAATCCTCTTTAAATGTCTTTAATTGCTCATTGTTGCAGTTGGTCTGACACTTTCAGACATGTTGGCATGTCTTGTCGTCTTATTCTGCTTGGCCCCGGTAATTGCTGCTTGCAGCTATATTTATTATTATTATTCTTCTTCTTCTTCTTCTCCGCATTGAATTGCATTTTTGAGGGCCTAAACATGCTCGAAAACTCACGAAACTTTGCACACGCGTCAGAACTGGCGAAAATTTACATCTGATATAGGTTTCAGAATTGGACGGGGCAAAACGGCTCGATAGCGCCACCTATAAAAGTTCAACGGAGTGCGCCTCCCGCAACGTTCCACGTACGTGCACGAAATTCGGTACATACATGTAATGACCTAATACCTACAAAAAAGTCTCTTGGAGCATAGCCCTAAACACAACAGGAAGTCAGCCATTTTGAACTTCCTCTCAGATTTTTGTGCAGTTTTTGCCATTTTCAGGCCTCGTACTTTAACGAACTCCTCCTACAGTTTTAATCTGATCATCTTCAAATTTGGTGAGTGTAATCTTAAGGCCTTTGCGACGTTAAATTGCGAAGATCTTGAGTTTTCGTCAAAGGGCGGGTCCTCGGCGGCCTGACAAATTTCGATGTTTCGCCATGAAACAGGAAGTTGCTGTAACTCAGGCATGGAATGTCCAATCTGCCCCAAACTTCACACTTTTGATAAGCGTTCTGTCCTGAACACATGACCATGCTCATATTCAGTTACAGTCATAGCGCCACCTGCTGGCAACAGGAAGTGACATGTTTAACACTGATATGGACTCCTAATAACATATAAAAAAGTGCCAGCAAGTGCTAAACATGCTAACAACATAATAGAAGCATGCTAAAACATGCTAGCAAACTCTTAGCTAAGTGCTAAAGCATGCTATTATTGCAATTAAATAGGAATTTGCTGTAACTCAGGCATGGAATGTCCAATCTGCCCCAAACTTCACACTTTTGATAAGCGTTCTGTCCTGAACACATCTACATGAGAAAATTCAGTTATAGTAATAGCGCCACCTACTGGTAACAGGAAGTGACATGTTTAACACTCTTGTGGTCTCCTAATAACATATAAAAAAGAGCCAGCAAGTGCTAAACAGGTTAGCAACATACTAGAAACATGCTAGCAAACACTTAGCTAAGTGCTAAAGCATGCTATTACTGCAATTAAATAGGAATTTGCTGTAACTCAGGCATGTAATGTCCAATCTGCCCCAAACTTCACACATTTGATAAGAATCATGGCCTGAACACATGTCTATGCTCAAATTCAGTTATAGTAATAGCGCCACCTACTGGCAACAGGAAGTGACATGTTTAACACTTTGATGCCGTTCTAGCAACATGTTAAAAATGCCATTGAGTTCTATACATGCTAGAAACATGTTAAAACATGCTAGCAGTACTTAGCTAAGTGCTAAACCATGCTAATTCAATGAAACATGACTTTGTTGTTACTCAAGAAGGCAATGTACAATCTACCCCAAACTTCACACGTTTGATAAGAGTTATCTCTTGAACACATGTCCATGCTCATATTTAGTTATAGTCATAGCGCCACCTGCTGGCAACAGGAAGTGACGTTTAACACTGTTCTTGACTCCTAATAACATATAAAAAAATGCCAGTAGGTGCTAAACATCCTACCAACATACTAGAGACTTGCTAAAACATACTAGCAAACACTTAGCTAAGTGCTAAAGAATGATATTACTGCAATTAAATATGAATTTGCTGTAACTCAGGCAAGGAATGTCCAATCTGCCCCAAACTTCACACTTTTGATAAGCGTTCTGTCCTGAACACATGATCATGCTTACAGTCATAGCGCCACCTGCTGGCAGCAGGAAGTGACATGTTTAACACTGTTATGGACTCCTAATAACATATAAAAAAGTGCCAGCAAGTGCTAAACATGCTAACAACATACTAGAAACATGCTAAAACATGCTAGCAAACTCTTAGCTAAGTGCTAAAGCATGCTATTATTGCAATTAAATAGGAATTTGCTGTAATTCAGGCATGGAATGTCCAATCTGCCCCAAACTTCACACATTTGATAAGAATCATGGCCTGAACACATGTCTATGCTCAAATTCAGTTATAGTAATAGCGCCACCTACTGGCAACAGGAAGTGACATGTTTAACACGTTGATGCCGTTCTAGCAACATGTTAAAAATACCATTGAGTTCTAAACATGCTAGAAACATGTTAAAACATGCTAACAATGCTTAGCTAAGTGCTAAAGAATGCTAATTCAATGAAACATGACTTTTTTGTTACTCAAGAAGGCAATTTCCAATTTGCACCAAACTTCACACGTTTGATAAGAGTTCTGTCCTGAACACACATCCATGCTCATATTCAGCTATAGTCATAACGCCACCTACTGGCAACAGAAACTGACATGGTTAACACAGTAATGCAGTACTAACCACATAATTATTGTGTACCAAGCATGCTAGAAACAGACTAAACATGCTAGCAACACTTAGCTGAGTCATGAAGCATGCTATTATCACCATTATACAAAACATTTTGTAACTGACTTTGACATACTCTTACTATATATACCTCCTTAAATGTACATTTCCCAACCATGCTCTGTCTTCCTAAAGCCACCGAGTGTTGATGGCACGGGTGCGAGGGCCCTTTCATCGCTGCTTGCAGCTTTAATTATTCTTCTTCTTCTTCTTCTCCGCATTGAATTGCATTTTTGAGGGCCTAAACATGCTCGAAAACTCACGAAACTTTGCACACGCGTCAGAACTGGCGAAAATTTACATCTGATATAGGTTTAAGAATTGGACGGGGCAAAATGGCTCGATAGCGCCACCTATAAAAGTTCAACGGAGTGCGCCTCCCGCAACGTTCCACGTACGTGCACGAAATTCGGTACATACGTGTAATGACCTAATACCTACAAAAAAGTCTCTTGAAGCATAGCCCTAAACACAACAGGAAGTCAGCCATTTTGAACTTCCTCTCAGATTTTTGTGCAGTTTTTGCCATTTTCAGGCCTCGTACTTTAACGAACTCCTCCTACAGTTTTAATCTGATCATCTTCAAATTTGGTGAGTGTAATCTTAAGGCCTTTGCGACGTTAAATTGCGAAGATCTTGAGTTTTCGTCAAAGGGCGGGTCCTCGGCGGCCTGACAAATTTCGATGTTTCGCCATGAAACAGGAAGTTGCTGTAACTCAGGCATGGAATGTCCAATCTGCCCCAAACTTCACACTTTTGATAAGCATTCTGTCCTGAACACATGACCATGCTCATATTCAGTTACAGTCATAGCGCCACCTGCTGGCAACAGGAAGTGACATGTTTAACACTGTTATGGACTCCTAATAACATATAAAAAAGTGCCAGCAAGTGCTAAACATGCTAACAACATACTAGAAGCATGCTAAAACATGCTAGCAAACTCTTAGCTAAGTGCTAAAGCATGCTATTATTGCAATTAAATAGGAATTTGCTGTAACCCAGGCATGGAATGTCCAATCTGCCCCAAACTTCACACGTTTGATAAGAATCATGGCCTGAACACATGTCTATGCTCAAATTCAGTTATAGTAATAGCGCCACCTACTGGTAACAGGAAGTGTCATGTTTAACACGTTGATGCCATTCTAGCAACATGTTAAAAATGCCATTGAGTTCTAAACATGTTAGAAACATATTAAAACATGCTAGCAATACTTAGCTAAGTGCTAAAGCATGCTAATTCAATGAAACAGGACTTTGTTGTTACTCAAGAAGGCAATGTACAATCTACCCCAAACTTCACACGTTTGATAAGAGTTATCTCTTGAACACATGTCCATGCTCATATTTAGTTATAGTCATAGCGCCACCTGCTGGCAACAGGAAGGGATGTTTAACACTGTTCTTGACTCCTAATAACATATAAAAAAATGCCAGTAGGTGCTAAACATCCTACCAACATACTAGAGACATGCTAAAACATACTAGCAAACACTTAGCTAAGTGCTAAAGAATGATATTACTGCAATTAAATATGAATTTGCTGTAACTCAGGCATGGAATGTCCAATCTGCCCCAAACTTCACACTTTTGATAAGCGTTCTGTCCTGAACACATGACCATGCTTATATTCAGTTACAGACATAGCGCCACCTGCTGGCAACAGGAAGTGACATGTTTAACACTGTTATGGACTCCTAATAACATATAAAAAAGTGCCAGCAAGTTTTAAACATGCTAACAACATATTATAAACATGCTAAAACATGCTAGCAAACTCTTAGCTAAGTGCTAAAGCATGCTATTATTGCAATTAAATAGGAATTTGCTGTAACTCAGGCATGGAATGTCCAATCTGCCCCAAACTTCACACTTTTGATAAGAGTCATGGCCTGAATACATCTACATGAGAATGTTCATTTATAGTAATAGCGCCACCTACTGGCAACAGGAAGTGACATGTTTAACACGTTGATGCCGTTCTAGCAACATGTTAAAAATGCCATTGAGTTCTAAACATGCTAGAAACATGTTAAAACATGCTAACAATGCTTAGCTAAGTGCTAAAGAATGCTAATTCAATGAAACATGACTTTTTTGTTACTCAAGAAGGCAATTTCCAATTTGCACCAAACTTCACACGTTTGATAAGAGTTCTGTCCTGAACACACATCCATGCTCATATTCAGCAATAGTCATAACGCCACCTATTGGCAACAGAAACTGACATGGTTAACACAGTAATGCAGTACTAACCACATAATTATTGTGTACTAAGCATGCTAGAAACAGACTAAACATGCTAGCAACACTTAGCTGAGTCATGAAGCATGCTATTATCACCATTATACAAAACATTTTGTTACTAACTTTGACATACTCTTACTATATATACCTCCTTAAATGTACATTTCCCAACCATGCTCTGTCTTCCTAAAGCCACCGAGTGTTGATGGCACGGGTGCGAGGGCCCTTTCATCGCTGCTTGCAGCTTTAATTATTATTATTATTCTTCATTGTTCCGACTGGGAGTCTATGGCAGCCCATAGAACCGATTGCGGGAAAGTTGTAATGGTTTGACATTCTGATAGAGGACAGTCCCAACATTAAATACACCAATTTTGGTGTGTCTAAGTCATTCCCTCTAGCGCCACCAACTGTCCAAAGTTTCACTCATGTTTATGCTAATAACTTTTGAACCACAAGGGCTAGAAACAAAATTCTTTTTTCCTCTGATTTCTGAGCTCAGGGCGATTCGATTGCACCCTATGACGTCATTTTTCGTCATAATAATTTTTCCGCCATTTTGAATTTTCCGAAAAACCTACTTTTTCAAACTCCTCCTAGGCCGTTGCTCCAATTTCCACGAAAATTGAATCAGATCATCTTCAGACCATGCCGACAAAAAGTTATGGAATTCGTGTTGATTCATCAAACCGTTCTCGAATACCGCGCAAACAAATTTTACGTAGCGCTTGCGAAAACAGACACAAGCCAGTATCTCCTCAACACTTTATCATATTAAGACCAAACTTGGTACATCTCATCACAAGCATGACCTGAGGCAACATGCTGCGTTTCGGCACAGTGCCACCTACTGGTCCGGAGATATGAAAAATGGCTATTTTTGCTTATAACTTCTGAATGGTTTGTCCAAAAATCATAAAAGTGGTCTCGTTAGATTCAGGGCATCATGCTGAGTCGACTGATATCCAATTTTCCCCGATCAGCCATTTTGGCTGTCGGCCATTTTGAATTATGTGCTAAAATGCTGTATTTTATGAACGCGTGAACATATCGTTACAAAACTCGGAAAGGATCATCAGCACGATGCCCTGAAGGAGCCTGAGAAGTTTCGAAACAGTGCCACCTAGTGGTGAATTTTTTTTCCCAAATGCTTCCAAATGCTTATAACTTTGGGTGTGGTCGACTTATTTTCAAGAGACTCATCTCATTAGAGTCCTGAATCGTTGCCGAGTCCCACGATACAAAACATGCTAGGTTTTGCCTTACGGTTTGTGTAGCGTTGTGATTTAGCGCTTAAAAAACATTTGGCTATATCTTCGAAACCGCTAGTCCGATCGAGACGAAACCACCTTCAGAAGTTTGGAAACATAGGTCGATAGCTACACGCCAATGCCCAAATGCGAAAATATTGATGTTTAGGGGTAGTAAATTCCAATCAAAGTCATGTGTCAGTCATTTTTTACGTGTTTTTTCATATAAATGTCTATAACTCCGAAGCGAATTGATATATTTTCACCAAAATCGACACACATATGTACGAGCTCACTCTGAGGACATGTAAAAAAAATGGTGGGACTCAGCCTCTTGGTAGCGCTATAATAGAACAAAACATGAAATTCCCATTGACTTCAATACAGTTTTGTGAAATAAAATGCTATACTAAACAAATGCATTGGTGTAATATTACAAAACTCAAAATGTGCCATCAGCACCATTCCCTGAAGGTACCCAAAATATTTCAAGACAGTGCCACCTAGTGGTCAAAAGTTATAACAACATTTCCAAAAAGGCTAATAACTTTTGAATAAATCTGGCTACGGAAATGCCACTGGTCTTAATAGATTCCTTGGGTCAAGCCGAGAACATAGATACCAAGTTTTCCTTATTTGGCCAAACTTCCTGTCCGCCATCTTGATTTTCATTCAAAACCTACTTTTTCGAACTCCTCCTAGACCGTTTGTCCGATTTTCACCAAAATCGAATCGTATCATCTCCAGACTGTGCCGACAAAAAGTTATGGATTTCGTGTCGATTGATGAAACCGTTTTCGTATAGCACAGCAGCAAATTTGAGGCATGATGCCAAAATGACTATTCAGGCTTTATATCTGCAATGCCTCGACATATTGACACAAAACTTTGTATGTGTCACTGTCTCCTTACTCTGACCACACCACATCAATTTCGTAACAGCGCCACCTTTTGGTCAAAAGTGACAATCCATTAAATCATATTTTGAATCACTTTTTACATGATTTTTCAGCCATTTCGCCTAAAATCCTCTTTAAATGTCTTTAATTGCTCATTGTTGCAGTTGGTCTGACACTTTCAGACATGTTGGCATGTCTTGTCGTCTTATTCTGCTTGGCCCCGGTAATTGCTGCTTGCAGCTATATTTATTATTATTATTATTATTATTATTATTATATATTTTTTTATTATTATTAAACAAGACATATTGAATGATGGTGGATATCTAATTGGTAGGCAGAGTTTATTTCATGCTTGGGTTGGATTTTGCTATTTCAAAATAGATATGGCTTTCTTCTTAAATATGTTGGGCTACTGCAGCTTTTTACTGGGTGGCAGTGTTTAATTGCTGAGTGTTATTACTTGTATTAGTTTTTTTTCGATTGTTAAACGACAGTGAGCACAACTGGAGCTACATGTGCAAAACTCTAACTACAGTCTGCACTACCAACAGTCACCTGGGCTAAACAGTTCACATCACCTGCAAAACTCACTCCAAGCAACACAACTCTTAACACATGGCTCAAAACAGGCTCAGTGCAGCCAAACACTATGCACAACCCTCACTGAGATAGCACACACTGTCACTCAGAACACACACTAGCATCAAACACCAATACAGAAAATACTAACTTTTCATCTTTACAGTTTGAACAATTTCAGTGACTTCATACAAAGTAAAATATTCTTCAAAGAAGAGTGGCATTCTTTCAGATGATTTATTTAAATTTTTAAAACATAATTCTTTAAGGTAAATGAAAATTAGCAGTTTGCTTCAATAGTCTGTAGTAATTTACAGAATTACAGTAATGAGAAAAAAAAGGTAGAAACAAAGTGTGTGTGTGTGTGTGTGTGTGTGTGTGTGTGTGTGTGTGTGTGTTCTCACTAACAAGTCTAAAACAAGACACCTGCTTAGCCTTTCAGCTGAAATTGCAATCAGCAGTGTTTGAAAGGCAAAAGGCTGAAATCTATTCTTTTTTGAATGTGTGGTTCACAGTTTTGACAGCAGTGTGTTAGCATTTGAACACAGTAAATCCACAGTGTTGTGCAGGTTGTGGTTGAAGTCATGGGATAAGTTAGCCTGGTAATACCAAACTCTGCTACTTCACTTTGCTTTGTAGACAGAGTCTGGAATGGCATAATAGAGAAGTGTTTTCTCTCTTGCTAGGGGGCGCTTGTCTGAAGTTTAAAATCATTGGTTACCCGTAAGCCAATCACATAACGTTTGGTTATGGCGTGTGTTATGCGCATGCTCAGCCGCATCTAACTTCCACTGTAAACACATGTATGATGCGAAAACAAAACCATCGAGCGAAATACCGGAGTGAACATGGCTGTGAACGACTTTTGCAGATTATGTGAAGTAAATCTACGCATCCACAGTACAATCAGCGTCTACGTCACGCTCTCAGCCCGCCCTCTGTTCAATGATTGGCCCGGCCGTCCGAAGGCCGCTGGAAAACTGAAAGATAAGCTGCTATCTCAGACTGACTACAGAAGCGAAATGAAATTGAGCGGAAGTAGGAAGTCTGACGTAGTCAGGCTAGGGATAAGTGTGTAGAGTTTTAAAAACTGTTCAACCAATGAAAAATGAACTAGAGTTTGGTCCACATGAACTGCTGTTGTGCAGACTGTAGTTAGAGTTTTGCACATGTGACTCCAGTTGTGCTCACTGTTTAGCAATCAAAAAAAACTAACAATCAACTGGATTTTGTGAATTTAAAAAAAGCACAAAAATACAAGACATTAATTACCATCTCCTTGTGCTTCCCAAGGCAGAATAAAATCATCAGAGAGACTGCATGCTGCTTCGGTGTCAATTTTGTCCTCACAGCCAGGAATGGTGTTGTACAGCACTATCTTCTCTCTGAGTGTCTTTTTGAGCTCACCAAGTCTTCTCCGTTTGCGTTGCCTTGTTTGGTTACTGTCTGTAAGTTAAAAAAATAAATAAAAATTAACAAATTAAAATTACAACATGCAAGTTGAGTGATGTAGTATCAAATACCATTTTGTCGATACAGATCATGCTTCTTTCTTCGGATGGAAAAAATAATCTCATCGATTTCACTCTGGAGCTCTTCCTGCCTACTGTGAGTCCTGTGTCTCTCTTGAAAACCAGAAATAAGCAAAGTCGACCATTACAGAAAACAAAGTATCACTACAAAAATGTAGAAAAATATATATGGAAATGTATACATCAGCGTGTTACATACCAGTGGCTGCCCATTGCTTGACATCACACACCCACCGATCAGCATCCTCCAAAGAGATGTGTAACTCCTGCTTGAGACTCAAGATTGGCTGCTTCCATTTCTGCTCTCTGTGTAGTCTATTTAAAAAATATAAAAAATTACAGAAAACATAGTTATCACTGCAAAATTAACCACAAATGCCCCCGAAAAAAATGCAGGGGAGAGCGCGATCACAGTCATAGTGTCTCCAGGGCCCAGAAAACACCTTAACATGCAGTCTAGGATTCTTACTTTGACAAATCTTTTCGCCAGTGTCTTGTGGAGACTCCACCTTCCTATTATCCATCCCATGGCAAGCACAGTTATCATATCTCCTCTGCCTATAAAAAACAAAAACAAAAAAAACAATAAGAACAAATCAATGGTACAATCTAGCATTGTGTCAAACACAAGGGTTAACCCTTTTTCAACCAACCTGACTTGGTCATGTACTTTGTAGTAAGAGCTGCCCTTGAAAGGAAGCTATTGACCTGTTCCACCTCTTCACCAACAGTATTTCCTGCACCCTCCTGGCTTCTACCGCCCCACCTAACCTGCTCCAAAGAATAAGATCAAGACCTTTATCATACAAATCTTATTAGTTTGTGTATCATCAATTGAATTTGAATTTTGATATGTTCAATATGTGAAAATATAAAATGTTCTGAGGTAGGATAACTATGAAAGAAAAGCTTTCACAACTGCAATTGTGCAGTTAGAACTTTTGGAAGGGATCAGGAAGCATATCCTACAAACAACCCTGCTGTTAAACCAGAATGATCAGTACTGTTGTAAAAGTGTTGAAATTAATGATATTAATGTTAATTATATTTAAAAAGTCCATAAGCATTGTGTGTGTGGGTGTAATATATATACACCGATAGAGATATATCCACACACACACACTAAATAAGTGTTTTTAAACTTGTCCTTGAGGATACCCAGCACTAAACATTTTGTATATCTCACTTATATGACAGTTTCTCACTTTTTTATGTTTCTAAAAAACTTAACATTAAAACGTAAACTTAGCTTGCACACAGTACCTCACATTTGCCAGTGTGAGCCTTGGCATGCATTACAGATAGAAAAGGCTTCATCGTGGTAAGGGGTTGGAGCTCAGAAAACTTTTCTGCCATCTTTTCTAAATAAGGCCAGTACCTGTAATGGAAAAATTTGCAAAACTGGTAATGAGACAAACCAGGATCTAAATGACTAGTACAATTCCTGTAACCAATCAAATAACACTATGACACATGTCAGTATGTAGTCATATGTATGGTAATGTGTTGTATCAGTACTGATAAGGTAGTAGCCATATTCATTTTCTAATTCCATATATATATATATATATATATATATATATATATATATAATGTGTGATTTTTAGTTAGTCATGGTGTTGTTCCCATGCATTACATATATTAATAAAGGTAAAACATCAGTACAAACTTCAGTTATCACTTGGCAATGGCTATCTACCTGCAAGCAATGTCCATACAAAAGAATGTTGCATTTGCAGCTTGTGCCAGCTCCTTCTGCAGGAACATTGGGTAGGCATATATTTCACCACGGTAGTGGTTCAAGCCTTGCAGCAAGATTCCATGTCTGCACACAGCTATTTCAAGGCCCTCTTCATCCACCTTGGCCCTGGACTTCTGTGCTACTTCTCTGCCTGCTGTAAATGTTGCCGGTCCGCAAACATCATGACCTGTCCTCTGAAAGTAAAAACAATATGTTACATGTAATCCCAGGACAAGAAAAAATAAAAGTAAACAAAAAGAAGGGTTATGGAGTTAAATAAATCCTTACACTTAACATTTGGCTTCTAATTTGGTCAACAAAGGCAGATACTTTGCCATCTTGTGCAATGAACAGTCCATCAAAAAGAGATGGTTCTTCTGTCCTGTTAAATAAGAGGAATTCATCGCCAAGTCAACACAACTACATAAAAATGATTAAACGTTGCATTCACCTAAATTAATATGACAATTAACCATAAACGTGCCAAACATTTTAGTCTGTATGAATTACATTTGATCTTGAACACTGTGTTTAGAGTATTTGTCCTGTGGAAATTAATACTGTAATTTGGCATTAACTTGTGTAAGAAATAAAAAACATACTGTTTAAAGTACAGAAATAAATAACGTTATTTTTGTTTGTGTCTTCAGGCAACAGAAGGGAGACAAAGTTCCTGAACAATTTACCAGGTTGCTTTCATAGAACTGTAATATCATAAGCTTGTTTAAAACAGTGCTATATCTTTCAAAACACTTTTTAAATTGTAAAAGCATTTACGTTTAAATGTGAAGCAATCACACATTTGACACATTGTTACTTTCCATGAATTTCAAATAAAAGTATAATTATATAATAATAATAATAATAATAATAATAATAATAATAATAAGCCAAAAAAATATTATGTTGAAGAAATGTTTAGATGTCACAAAATGATTGTTATTTTTTACAGCAATAAGGTGAAGTATAGTTTCTCTATAAATAACTATCAGTCCATCCAACCAATAGCTATACTTGCTTTTCCTTTGGTCATGGCATGGGGGGTCTAGAGCCCATCACATCTAGCACTGGGTGACAGGGGAGATGCAGCATGGACACAAAAAGACCGCTGCACCACCCTATATCCAAAAAAATAAATAAATAAATAAATAAAATCCACTTCACTTACCCTTTGGACTTCTTGAACCGGTAATGTTTTCTATTACCGTCTGCAGATATAGCAAGCATGTCTGGTGTACATGCTGGGCATTTAAAGGGCTCCATCAGGCACAGATCTTCTTTCTTAAAATTGCAGAAGGCAAACTCTCGAAAGACTCTGTGGAAGGTATCACCGCAAATACTACCCGTCTGGAAAGAAGGATGGCATTATTTTGGTTAATAAAAGATTTTAAAGTCTGGAATTCAAACACTTTGGAAATGAAAACAGCCCTTACCAGACCAGTGCAAAGACATCGATGTTCAAGCATTCTGAGAAATGCTTTTTGGGATAAAGCTGGGCTGGCTAATTTCATCTGCTCAAATGATGTGAACAGATCAAACTTAAACAGCATTTGGCAGCTAGTGGTTGCTGGCCAGTATCTGTATTAAAGCAAGTCACTAATCCCAGGAGTCCATTTGGAAGAGCAAAGTGGACAGCTTACACAAGGCAGACACAGGTGGTATGGACCTTAAAACAAACATGTGTTTACTATTTGACCTGTATTAGTACAGCACAGGACAAAATAATATAGTAAGCCATTATTATGCTTGACTTCATCTGGTCGGATATAAAAAGGTAGAAGGAAGTGACAAAACATACCGTTGATAGTCACCAATACAGTCTGCTTTCCTGGGATAATTATGAAGTCTTGGTTTGGACCACAGGAACAGATTTGCATTGGTGGAGGAATTGGAAGCATACACACTGCAGTAAATCAAATTTCAGAAAGTAATATCAGTAATGCCTACACATTTAAGTAAAAAAAATTAAATAAAAGGAAACTGCAGAGGGCACCTACTACATTATATGAACATACCTTGTTCACTGAGTTGATATTGGCCCCTTTCATCAACCACCACTACAGATGTTGGTGGAATAGGTTTTAAAAAACCATCAAACATCGCTTCCCTATCATGGAAAACATTTTTTCTGTGGATCTCGATGTCACATGATGAACAGAAAAACTGATTTCCTGAGGGAACACAGTCTAGGCATCGGACAACAGCATCAACAGTTTTGCATTGTTGACAGCAATGCTGGGTTACTGTCTCTGCAGCCGACATGCAATTCAAGATCTCTGGCATTGCAGCCCTGAATTTCTTTTCAGAGATGACCTGTCTTTTGGTCCATGCAGACATGGTGGGTGTCTCTTCTACTTCCACTGATGCAGAGACAGCGACAGAAGTTAACAGGTGTTTTAGCCTCTGAAGATTTTGATCTAAATTAATAAAAAATAAAATGATAATAAGGAAAAAGCCAGTTGCAATAATACATTTTAATAAAGCAAATTAGCAATTTCTTATATGGTTTTGTCACTTCATATGCATGATAGGAATGGGAATTACATACTTTAATAGTTGCCTATATGGTGACATTTTAAATTTAAATAGAAAAGCTGAAATTATTTAGGCTTTCAATTCAATATGCTTACCAAGACTTGGTACCTCTTGCGGAATATCATTCATTTGCACCTCCTCAACCTCTGAGATCTCCCTAGTGCCGGCAGGTTTAATTGCAAACACACGTAATGATATAGAAAACATCACTGCTGACCAAAAGCTTAGACACTTGTGAACAACAGTATGCAGTGTATTTTACTGACCAGATCGACTCTTCTGAACACGTTGTGGTAGGATGTACCCATGCTGGTCTCTCTTCCTCCAGGAAACATTGGAGACTTCAGTTCCCTTTTTTTTCCTTTTCTTTTTAGTCTGAAAGTAAAAACTAAATGATAAGTTTTGGGGAAGCATTTGCAGAGGCGTTTTCTTTTAAATTTAGGTAAATAACATGATAGAGAAATAATGAAATATTTTACTTTTTGGGTTTCCAACTCATCAGCCATGGTTTTTGCTGCTTCCAGCCATTCATTAAATTGTTGTAATGACTCTGATGCCATTTGTAGATGTTTTTAAATAGAAATAATTGAAGGATAAAGTAAAAACATAAAAAAACAAAACAAAAAAAAAAAACAGGAAAGCGAGAAATAGAGAGAGAGAGGAGGAAAAAGAAACTGGCTCTTAAAAGAACCGATTGATTTGTAAAATATTTCAGTGATAAAGGATGGGTACAAAAGCCTGAAAACAAGTGCAGTGTACCCCCAACACTGCACGTTTTCTTTCTCTCCCTAATCAAACACACCTGACTCATCAGCTCATTAACCCATGTAATAATGAGCTGATGAGTCAGGTGAGTTTGATTAGGGAGAGAAAGCAAACGTGCAGTGTTGGGTGTGCCAGGACAGGTTTGAGAACCACTGCACTAGTGGGTATTATTAAATAAATTTTATTTTGCATGTGAAGTGGGGACACTTAATATTCACCAATATTATTGATCTGCCTGCATCACCATTATGAGAACTGAACTGATCTGGATAATGGCATCACTGTTTTCTCCAGAGCGGCTATATAAATAAACTAAATTAATGTTTTTTTTTTTTTTTTGAAACAATCTGTATTATAAAAAGCAATATATAAATAAAGGTTACTTGACTTGTGGCTATAACCTAAAATAGGCAATAACAATGACTGTACAATGAACAATTGATTCCGTCAACCGATTTTGCCATTACTGCATTTTTTTAATTCTTTAAAATGTTATATACCAAGCTGAATTGATACCCTGAATTTAAATCATTTGGATAGCAGCTAGCTGTAAAACTGTTGTGACCTCATACTATTTATTTGTATAATGCTGAAACTACCTTTTTCTCTAAGAGAAAACATTTAACGTTACAGTTTTGGATACATTAGGCTGAAATTATTTGTCAATATGACAGAAATTGCAGATTATGCATGTGAAATAGCAACATGCTGCTAGCGATGAAGCTAACGTTAGCTAACTTAGTAGGTCGCAATGAAATAACGTAACGTTAACAGTTACTTTCTTAAAGAGTAAAATGGCTATCGCAACTGATTTGTAACCCAGACGTCAAAATGCACTCATTTAGTTCCACATAAATTACAAAAAACACATACAACTACTTATAAATATATATTAAAAAAACAACAACATACTTAAAATTCACACCTTACCTGGGACTGTCAGGAAAAAACCTGGCCACGCCGCCTTCTTCGTCTTCTTCTTCTTCTTCTTCCTCCTTTTGGTTCATTGATTTTTTATTTTTTTATTCAGCGCCACACGAATGTGGTCAAATGATGATATGTTAAAAACTTTAGCTGAACTGAAAAAAAAAATCAATATAAAAATGCTGAAAATGTTTTAAAATCACTACATATGTCACGGTTTTATCATCTGTGGTGTTTTTTTTAAATCATCGTTTTTTTTTTACTTTGTTGTTACAAAAGGTTTATCTTAAGTTATTTAAAAAAATAAAAGGATAATAGTTTAATTATTTTGATGTGGTCCTTTACTTTCCAATACGTTTTTTTGAAGAAGAAAAGCACATCAAATACATAAAATTATATAGCCTAAATAAATTTAGGCCTACACATCTCAGTTTTCTGTATAAACCTCAAGTAAATGCAAAAATAAAACAAATACTATTTTGATTGGTAATGACGGTCAAACGCCATTTCATTACACACGACACCGTCATTATTAAAAGGAGCGCTAGAGGGCGGTTAACTTTAAAACGTAAGTATAGGTCGTAATAAGCTGCTTGCACATACGACCTTGATGGTCGTTTTTTGTAGGAGGACAGTCTCATAAATTGTGCTGGAAGCCCCACATCAAAAATTTGTGCATGAAGATGGCTAGGAGTATTGGTATATTGAGTAAAACCAGATATTGAACAAAAATACATTACATATTATGTACTGCACACTTATTTTGCCATATATGTTATACTGTGTGGAAATTTGGGGAAATACCTATAAAAGCAATTTACAAAATATTTGCACACTACAAAAAAGAGCAATCAGGATAATAAATCATACTGGGTATTACGAGCACACTAATCTTCTGTTTTTAAATTCACATTTGTTAAAATTTATGGACATTGTTACATTTAAAACTGCTCAATTTATGTTTAAAGCAAGCGGCAACATTCTAAACTGAAAAATGAAGCCTACCCGGAAGTGCGAAAAACTGCAATACATCGAAAATCCGCTAGGGGCAGGTCCCAAAAGGGAGCAAATGTCCATAGCCCCCATGTTAAAATGTCCGTTTTCACAGCATAAATTCATGTTTTTACAAGTTGGTCCCATGGACTTTTATTGTATTTTTCGATAGGTTCCGAGTGCCTGACCACTGTGAGGGGGGTGAATTTTTTTCTAACTCGTTAGTTTAGATCGTATTTAGTTATAAAATATATAACAATAAGGGCGTGGTTAACTTTGATTGACAGCTTGATTGACAGCTGACAAGGCAGCGCCACGGAGAATGACAACATAAGAAGCGCCATTTTTTAATACAGTTGACATATAATACTACTGTTTCTGTATCATGAAATGTAGTTTTAAGAGTTTTTCAGGCAAGAATGTAGTTGTTTAAAGCTCAAATCTGTGGTTTATTTAAAGATTTATGAAAATTTTATCCAGTTGATCCAGCGATGACCGGGCGCTCGGCGCGATGTACCCCGCCTGGAAGAGTCTTACATCGGCTTGACGTTCTGAGGTTTGCCGCCAATGCCGCGGACTCTGGCGTCTCTGTAGTGGTTAAACATGAGATATAATTCTTCTTGTGTATATCTAATGGGCGATTTTTGGTCTCGTGAATCTATATTTTTGTCCCTGGGCAATCGTTTTGGCTGAGGGGAAGTTTCATAACTTTATAAGCTATTTAACTTTACCGATGTATGGTTAGACTCGCGCTGACTTTGTATGTTTGACTGAATTGTTTGCTTTATTTGTATAGCTTCTTATACCTTTTACTTATACTTTTATAATGGCTAACATTGCTAAAACTGAAATTTAACAAAAAGAGACTGGGTTGAGTTTATGTCATTTTAAATTTTAATACAACGAAGATGATATGTAATGTTGTTTACTGCAAAATCTGTTGTTTAGTACAAATGCACATATTGCATGGACCATAAAATGCTTAATATTTTTATATTATATTTAAAATGAAAAGAGGCAGGTTTGTGTTTTATTTATATATATATATATATATATATATATATATATATATATATATATATATATATATATATATATATTTGTTTTCATAAATAGGCAAACGTTATGTGCAGTTGAATATAATCAATATGCGTTGCCTGAACCACATTTGTGTGGCTATAATGTTTAAGATTTCTTTAAATGAAAACGAAAAGAGTTAGTATGGTGTTTTATAACATATTTCGTTGCCTGAAATATACACAGAGATAACCGGAGTAGCATGCGAGCTGAGTGAAGGTGGGCGGGGTTAGGATTTCCCAAGATTTTCCAAGATGGCGCCGCCCATACCCCCCATAAACGGCTTCAAACCCGTTCTTCAGAAAGTCTATGGGTGACGTCACAGACGCTTTGTCCATATTTTTTACAGTCTATGGTTTAAAGTCAAAGAAAATAATTTACCAGGTAACATAAGTGCAATGTTTAATGAAAGAGATGGGGGATATCATCTAAGAGGATATTGTATGTTCAAACAACCTCTTGTACGAACTGCTATTAAAAACATGTGTATATCAGTTTGTGGGGTAACCTTATGGAATGGACTGGATAATGACATCAAACAGAGTTTTAATATCATTCGGTTCAAAAATAGATTAAAGAAATCATTATTGGACCAATATAGATAAGCAAAGATTGAAACACCGGTCTAAATCTGCAATGTGAAAGTGTTGTGGTTATGGTATTGCTGTGAGTTATGTAAGATCTATGAAAAATGAATGTATTAACTGTGTATTAATTTGCTTTGTAATATTATGTTGTTAAATAGGGGCAGGTTTAAATAAGCTAATTGCTTCTGCCTGCTCCTTCTCAAACAAATCTTTTATTTTGATATTATTATTATTATTATTATTACTATTATCTTTTATTTATGTATTTATTACTTTTATTTTGTTTTTGTTTTTGTGATGGTTGTTTTATTTCGTGGTTTTAATTATTGTTTTGTATGTTGTATAACTATGTTGATTGTTTGAGACAAATAATAAAGAAGAAAGAAAGATATCTTGACACAAAAGTGTGGGAAACTAGCTGCTTTGTACTACGTGACTGGACATGTAATGTAAGATGGTAGAGGACCCTCATTGTGTGGCTTTTTGAGTTTGGCATTATTTTTATTTTTATCTACACTGCACTCTGCATTTTCAAGCTCTGACATTCGCCTCACAACTTGTGCAACTGGGAACTGAGGGCTGCGGATCAATTTCTTTATTTGCCCAAGATAGTTCTCAAAGGGAAAACCAGAAATGTTGTCCAGACACTGCCCATGTTCTTTTACATCATCACTGAGATGTATAAGGCCATGCACATTGTACACAAGATTTTCCTTGCCATAAAGCTGTCCAAAGTGCTCTACAAAAGACACAAGCAAGGTTTTTGCAAAGTCACAGAAGATCACACAGAGATTTGGACATGCCAGTATAGATATGGCCACATAGATAGAGCAACATGAAGTTGTTGTAAACTGGAGAGGCAAGGACATCAAGAAGTGCAACTGGCCCAGTATACAACAAAAATTTTCTATATTCAGTTGCCTTCCATCTATGCCTCTCTGCAACAGATCTAGGCTTTCTAGCAAATTCACTGGGAATGTGACATTTGAAAGACAAAAGTGTTTCTGTCAACTGTGTTACATTCTTGGATGGCAAGCGACACCTAAGTCGGCCACTGCTGCCTGCCCACATCTCTAGGAGCTTCCTTGTGACTCCAAGGCAAACAAGATGCATATAATCATGCGGAAACATGGAAACCATTCCAATATCTGTCTCAGTAAGTGGGGAGATGTCTCTGTGATGTTCCTCATCTATATGAAGTCTAAAACTCTCATCTGTTCTAGCAGGGCATTTGCTGTCTGGAAAAGTCATTCGACTGTCTAAATGAAACCCATGTGATGTGCACTTGTCACAACCTGCATATCCTGTGTGGTACTTTATGGCTTTTATATACAGTATGCCTGTGCAGGGGTATCACACATTACTGATGTTATTTTTATGAACAATGTTTTACCTTTAAATGCAAATCCAGCTGCCAAGTGTTTCATCTCCGTCACTAGATCTCTTAAGTAGTCTCCCAGAGGATGTGGTTTTGACCTTCCACCAAACAGGGCAATCAAGCAAGGTTTTTGTTTCATGGCAAATCCTTGGACTAAGCCCAAAACTGGCCATAACTGGACACATGAACTCTTGTAAAGAGGAAGCCCATCAAAATTTAGTTGTAATTTTATTGTGTGCCTGTCTGGAATTTTAAACCAAGCATTGTTCAAGAAACCTGACAGAGAATTTACAATTCCAAAGTAAAAGTGTGCATCACCTGCAACTTGCTTGATAATGTAATTTCTGTTTGTATGGAGGAGTGTCTTGGCATCTTTTGGCAGAAATGGGTGGTGATACCTTAATATTGACAACAAGGCAGTCAGTGCAATCAGAGTGATACCATACTCTATGGCCCAGTTCATCAAGCTAGTAGTCAAAGTTGGCTGTTCAATTTCGTCATCGCTCTCATCCCCATTTCCACAATCACCCACTGTCCAAGGATAAGCCTCTGCTGTGCATTCAGTTTCCATGGTTGTGTCCAAATCCTGCTCACTAAGATCACCAAATTCAGCTTGACCACTACACTCAGCAATTTGTTCAACGAACTCAGGAAGTTGTCTTTCAGTAGCTTCATCTATGGAGACATTTGTGTAGAGTGACTCTAGATGTGCCTTGGCTGTAGATGTAGCCTTCCTTCGCTGGTTTGAGTTCTTAAAGGAACACTCCACCGTGTTTTGAAATAGGGCTTATTCACCTTCTTTCCCACATTTAGATAGGTGGGGAAATGCATTTTTGTCTCAGTGCATGCGTTGTTTTAGTTTGACAGGGTCGGCGCTAGCTTAGCTTAGCTTAATGAATGGAATCCTTTGTTGCCAGCTAGCATGTCCTGAGTAAAAGTGATAAAAAAAAAAAACACCTAATTACTTCTTGTGGCCTGCGTATTCACAACGAGTACAAATAGCGATGCAGATTAACACTAGGCAATTTCCTAGGCAGATATTGACTTGGGAATATATTAGGGGGAAGCACAGGCGATTTTTTCCTGGTGTGATAAAGTGAACTGGAAAAAACGCCCCACGCCGAATAGACCAAATGGACAACTGTCCACAGAGTAAGTGATTGTTTTAAACATGACGCATGTATATATCGACCCATATTATACCTGTATTCACATTCACATATTATACCACATATTCACATTTCATGTGTTGCGTGATATCTCTGCGCCCAAGTAGCAGTGCTTCGCCTAAGTAGCAGTCCTTCACCTATGCTTCCCCCTAATATAGTCCCAAGTTAATATCTGCCTAGGAAATCACCTAGTGTTAATCTGCATCGCTATTTTGTACTTGTTGTGAATACGCAGGCCACAAGAAGTAATTAGGTGGGTTTTTATTTTTATTTTTTTTTTTACTTTTACTCAGCCCATGCTAGCTGGCAACAAAGGATTCCATTCATTATGCTAAGCTAAGCTAGCGCCGACCCTGTCAAACTAAAACAACGCATGCACTGAGACAAAAATGCATTTGCCCACCTATCTAAATGTGGGAAAAAAAGGTGAATAAGCCCTATTTAAAAAAAACGGTGGAGTGTTCCTTTAATGTACTCAGAGTAACGTTCAGTCATTATGGCCAAACGATGGGAAAAACTGTAAAAAAATGTAACACCAACTTTTAAACAAAAAATATTGATCAAATATCTTAAAGAGAAAATGCAGATGTGATGTGTTAAATTGTGCATGTTTATGTTGGATGTTTTATTTCTTTTAAATGTTTATTTATTTAAACATTCCAATGTCTGAAAATTAATAATTAAAAGTTGATAGCACTTTGAATAGGTTTACTTGCATTATTTTTCTGTTATATTATCATTATGTCAGGAACATAAATTAATCTTAATAGGTAAAAGAATGATACTAATATACTTTTAATATATTTAAAGATAGTAAACAAATTGTTAGTATATTTGCAATGTACTATTGAAAAGGGGAATCTATTTCAAATACAATAAAGTATAATTTTTTCATAAGCTTGGAACTTGCAGTAATTGGTCAAATTATGCGCACTGAATGTCTACACCGAAATTCAGATCCTGAAATAATTTAAATTAATAATGAATAATTGTTATTTGTATCCCTAAAACAGGCAGGGCTGCTACATCAGTTTTCAATGATTTATAAATTCTTAGAGTACCACGGGTCCTACTTGACCAATCAAACAGTGCAACAAAATTAATCTAAAGAAAATATGTCTGATTTCAGTATCCTAAAAGAAAATGTATATTTACACGTCTACTCTATAGCAACATTTAAGATTCAATTACTTACATGGATTGAACACTTTCCAGATGACCTTGACAAATCTAGATAACAAAAAAAAAAAGGGTCACATTACACTAGGCACATATATACTGTTTAATTACATAATAAAAGTTCACTCACAACAAAATACATTTTTTAAATGCAATAATCAGATGAGATGATCCTATACTTTAACAATTATTTGTCTTTATTAAGCCATGATAAATGACTAACAGCATGATCTACATAGCTTTACTGAACCTAAACGCAAATATTTAGAATGTGACTGACAAATATATGCATATACTTACAAAGCCAAAGACGCACTGTGCTGTGGCTATGGGCTGAAATATGTGCCACCAGAAACTGAATTTGAATCATTTATATTTGAATTTGAATTGCTAAACTTGAATAATTGCATTTGAAAACTGAATTTGAATTACATAATTTGAAATTGTATTGTTTAGTTTGAATAATTGCATTGAAAAACTGAATCTGAATTGTATAATTTGAAATTGAATTTATTTGTTTGGAACTGAAGTCCAATACAATTTGATCCTCACTGAAAATTCAACTCTCTATATATCCTCACATTCAGTTCTCACAATTCAGATTCAGTTCTCAAATTCAATTTCAAGTTACTGTGACACAGACATCCGGGTAGTTGGAGGATGAAGGAAGAGCAATCGAGCGCAGATCGATAGATAGCGTTCATTGGCGCACAGGACTCCTCTTGGGCCAATCAGCAACTACGTTTTGGAGCATAGAACGTACCCGCCTTGAAACAAGGAAGAAGTGCTTGCCTTGTCGACTGGCGTGACAACCATGGATTCGACTGGGACAAATACGGTAATGACAATTTATTTGTTAACGATCTAACAATCTTTTGTTTAACTGTTGTTAATGTTATAGCTATTTCGTAGAAACGGGGGAAATTAAATCTTTCTCCCGACGTTGCAAACACAGTAGCTATTATCCCACGTTTTTATGGTAGCCTACTAAGTTAGCTCTGGTAACAACATCTTTGCCTGGTGTTTATTATTTCTAAGCGTTTGCCTCTTCCTCCGGTGAAAATGTTGTTGCAAACGTAGCTAGTGCTAGCCGCGGCCAAGTAGACTGGTCATGTCTTCAGCGTGATTATTTCCGATAACTACTCCTCGTGATTGTCATTGTCAGGGTACTGCTTACTGAGAGGGAGAGAGAGAGTAGTAAGCGTCTATGTGTCGCTGTGTTTGGCAGGTGCTAGCATAATGTAAGGCCATAAACTTCAGGGCAATTACACCATAGCACTAGCCCTATTCATTTGAATTGAATGCATAGCTAATTCCGGTTGACTTGGACACAAAAAATAGCACATTTACACTTCGAAAGAAAGCTTGCTGTTTTGTTTAATTCAATTTAATCGTGCATATGGTATTTTGGTCTATAAATATAGTGCCTATTTTATTAATATTTTGTTTTATATTGATATAGCTAGCCATTTACTTGAATAACTTTTTGCAATATATTTTCTTTGGAATATGGAAAACGTCCCACTTTGTAATTTTTTTTTATTTGGTAATATTTAAGTTATTTATATTGTTTTATGGGTTATTAAGTTGATGTATTGTATAGCTTTTCCAACCTACTGCTCAATTTTTATACTTTTGACAGGGAGACAACTCAGAAGTAGTCAATTCAGCAAGACATCTCCTAAATTTGCTCACAAATGCAATACCTTCCCCTGGTCCTGTTGGGCCCAGTGCCCAACACAGAGCTACCCCTGTTGGGCCCAGTGCCCAACATCAAACTGGTCCAGAGACTCCTCAAACTATAGCTAGTGAGATGTGTACTTGTATTGTGTAATGTCAAATTAAAAAATTATCATCACAGGTCTTTTCCTGCCCTTTTTGGAGCCAGGGGAAAGCGCCGGCGCAATCAAGGGCCTTCCAACCCCTTCACACCAGTCAAAGAGATAGAAGTTACATTTTATCTCTTACCCAAGATTGTTGAGCGCACTCCCAAAGGCAGTGAAGAAGTTTTCCATCTGCAAGCTGGTTTGGGACGCAGGTCGACGCTGATACCAGAGAACTACACCCATGATGAGGTGAGGCAACTTTTTTTTTTGTCATATAATATTTTAATATAGTCTTCTATCAAAACCAATGTTCTTTTGTCAATATGATGGTATGATTTATATTACTCTTGAAGGTATGTTCAACCCTCAAAGATCTTTATCCAAAACTGGAAAGTGTGTCTGGGGGCTGGCTGATTTACAAAGGAGCAGGTACATAGAACTTACCCATGGCCAATCTAATCCTGGTATAAAATCATTTGAATCAATATCTTGAGTGATAAGTACTGTCACATTTCAATAGAGTTCAACTATTAAATAACTTTTCTTGTTAGGAGGGTGGGGTTCTAGAAAACTATATATGGTGTCTCCTGGGGACAGTGGATATACTGGGCTAATGCTGAAGACTGCAAGTATGGGCGGAAAGGGTGTCCTATATATTGCTCCGATACAGGAGGAACTAGACACTCAACCACTGCCTCCGGACTCCAGGTCCTTCTCCAGTATGCTAAAGGCAATGTGCCACTCCTGTCACACCAGCTATCCATTGCAAATCCTAGCGCTGCATGTTGAAACATGTAAGCCTTCAGATACTTATCCACAGGAGGTATGTACAGACCCATTGTATGGATAATGTTGGGAGACCATTAAGCTTGAATACAATGTCTTAAGAGAACAAAGAGGAGGCTCACCATTACAGTTGGATTTGGTCATAACTTGTATAGTGGCCAGTTCCACCTGATGTGATGTGGATTTTTTTTAAGGTAGTTAAGCTATATTTGCAATGAGGCTGTTAATTAATGAACAGTTTATGCAAAAACATCATATGTTGAACGATGAGTAACAACAGATAAATGCAATCATGTCACAATTTATTTTTCAATTTTGTTATTCCACCTGACAGCCTACGGAGGAAGATGTGTTTTTTGTGTCCTCAAAGACAGAGGTATGTTGTGATGTGCTGAGTGTTTATTTTTGAAGTATTATTGTTTCCACCTTTTTATGTTAAACATTTAAGTGATTCTAGTTGCAGACCATGTGCCCAATCTGTGGCCATAATTTTGCCTTTTTCAATTTTGTTATTCCTCCTGACAGCCTACGGAGGAAGATGTGATTTTTGTGTCCTCAAAGACAGAGGTATGTTGTGATGTGCTGAGTGTTTATTTTTGAGGTATTATTGTCTCCACCTTTTTATGTTAAACATTTAAGTGATTCTAGTTGCAGACCATGTGCCCAATCTGTGGCCATAATTTGTGTGTGTGATATACATTTACTTTCAAAAGTACACAAGTTTTTTTTTTTTTTTGGTTGTCATTGTTGCCATATGATTTTTATTGATCAGTCAGTCCTGACCATAACAAAGTTACTTTCTCTCAAAAAGTCCACCTTTTAACTTAATCTTTTATATGTGGCTTCTGTACTGAGTTTATTGTGCACATTTTTACATTTAAGGTCAGAGGATATGGGTTTTACTCTCAACTTCATACTTGTGTTTTATCATTTCAGCAAAGCTGACTTCATTCCTTCAACTTCAAAGATGAGCATTTCTAGGTTTGTACGCTTCTATAGTCTCCTTCAACAGTGAATAACCTAAGGCTCTCAAACTTTTGGGGCCAAGTACCTCATATCATGTCAAAGAATCCAGGGATCACCTGTAAGCTATGACCATACAGAAGCAACAAAAAAGTAAATGGCACAAATATGCAAATATTAACACACAATAGAGAAAGAATAAGTCACGTACATAAACCACAGTTTGACAACCTCTAACCTAAAGGAATTAAACAGACAATATATGCTTTCCAGAATCACACTGCCTAACAGGCATTTATTTCTTCCTCAGCCTTGATGATGTCCTGCAGGCCATCTCTGCTGCTGTTAACAACAAGGAAGAATTTCCTCTCACTGTATCAAGATCCCATGTGGTGGAGCGGGGCCTTGCTCAATGGAAGCGACAAAAGAGGGCATTGCCTACCAGTCGGTTAAAAATCAGGTTCATAGGGGAGGCGGGCCTTGATACAGGGGCGCTACGGAAGGAGTTCCTCACAGGTACACATATATTTGAACTAGAAAAGCACTCGGAAAGCACAGACATCCGCCAAGCAGCTCGGATTTCCTGGCATTGTATTATTTTTATCCACTTTTCTTCAACCGATCACCAACCAAATTTAATCATCTGTTCCCTTTTCCCATTATCAACATTTCCTGAAAGTTTCGTTGAAATCCATTCATAACTTTGAGTTATTTTGCTAACAAACAGACAAACAAACTCCATCAAAACCATAACCTCCTTGGCGGAGATAAATATGATTTAAATTACTCTTTTTTTTTTTAAATTGCAATAGAAGTGACAGTTACATGAATGGAGTGATTATTTGTGTTCAAAGAGATGGTTGCAGGGATTGAGCAGAAGCTGTTTGAGGGTGACCAGACTGGAAAATGTCCCAAATATTCCCTTTTGGATCTTGATCAAGCAAATTTCAGGTAAGCCATGCTTGCATACAGTGGGGTCGATAAGTATGAGTCCTCAAACAATATTTTGTTTACATGTTACAGGGCTGAAAGAACTCGGGCATGGTGCCTGGATTCAGGCTTGAGCCATATATGACAAGAAAAATAGGAATTGTGTTTGATTTTGAAAATATTTGATAATTTCAGGCACTGACAGTGTAGTTGCTTACATGGGCTCTGATTGGCCCACATGGTCCATTGAGTCTATTTATATTGCTTCCTCTGTTCACACCATAAAATAACCTGATGATGGTCCCAGTGACCAAAACATTGTTCTCTGATTGAACTTTATATGCAAGTTAAGATAGTGTGCGGGAGCTTCCTCTGTTTCAGTCAGTTGCCCTTCTGGTCCTCTCCTACATACCTGTCTGCCTCTGTAGG
The DNA here is from genome assembly GCF_964197995.2 of Scardinius erythrophthalmus. Lineage (NCBI taxonomy): Eukaryota > Metazoa > Chordata > Actinopteri > Cypriniformes > Leuciscidae > Scardinius > Scardinius erythrophthalmus. Next base: position 60,402 of record NW_028296434.1, read on the forward strand.
TGTGCATACTTTTTTTATTGTTTTATGTTCAGTAGGCTAAATGTTGTGGCTTGTGATCTTAACACAGTATTATGCATGTATGTCCTCAGGACATAACTATGTTTCTACTAATTTATATGGTTTTCTTTCAGAAGTGCTGGTGAAATCTGGGCTGCAAGTCTGGCTCAAAGCGGACCACCACCCTGCTGCCTCAAACTTTGGTGCTACAAGTACTTGTGTGATGGGGAGATACAGATTCAGCACATTTCCAAAGAGGATGTGTCTGATGCTGAGTATATATCACTTCTCTCCCAGGTAAGAGGTCTTAAGGGTTTTAGTGCTGTAAAATGTTTGGCAACACATTATTCAGTGGTTTTTTTCTCTGTGTGTGTGTGTGTGTCTTTTTAAGATTGAGACGGCCACAGAGGCTACAATTACTGAATTGATTGAGGACATTTTGAGCTGTGGCTATAATGGACCTGTTAATGTTGAAAAGAGGGAAGAAATTCTTCGGTATAATTGTTTTTTCACTATGCTAATCCTTGTCAAGGATGTTAATATTCATGTTTTGATTTTTTACGTTTCACTTCATATTGATATTATTTTTTTCATTCTATATTTTAGTGCTGTTGTTCTTCATGCCATACTTCGGCTGCTGCCCCTTCTCTCCCAGCTACGTGAAGGTCTGAAACTTTATGGTCTCGCTGATCTAATGAACCAATACCCAAACATCTGCCAACCACTCTTTGTCCCCGGGATGGAGGTGAAGGTGAGTTAATAAATGTAGGGATGTACTGATACCACTTTTAACTAACAATAGTGATTCCAAGTCCTAAACTCAGCTTATTTCAATTACCAATCATGCCCTTTACTTTAACTTTTTTGTATAGACCTGGGGTGTGGGGTCACTGGTCAATAATAATGAAGATATTAAAGTTAAAGGTCCACGATGCAGAAATTTCCTAAAAAACAATGTGTATTGTCATACAAAAGTAATCCTCCCCAATCATCACTTATCACCCACAACAAATGTGAGGTGGTGTATTTATCTACAGAGATACTGCCTTCTGTTGGTATTTTCTGGTTTTCTTATTATTTTGCTGTGTTTGGGACATTTCTGTGTCAACCTTTGGGCAGTGGGTGTGTAGCCCACAGCCAGCATGTGTGAGGTTGGGACTCATAGCATAGCAACCAGGTAACATAATTGTGTTTTTATGTGCTGCCTCTCCTATCTCTCTCCTCTGCTTTGTGCTGGTCATCTGCTGTCAGTGTGTCTGTTTGACTGACATAGTTTATTTCTCATTCATTTGTTCTCACCAGCACCGCTTGCTCTATTCATTAACTCTCTAGCTCACTCGGCCACCACTGCTCTCTCTTTCTGGATAAACTCATAACGATACATTGTTTCTCTCACCAGGCTGATGCTGACTTTGTCTTTGCGGCTTGCCAACCTGAGTTCAGCGAGAAGGGCTCCAGCAAAGAACAGGTGGAAGTGAGCGTTATGAACCATCTACAGGATTTCTTGCAGGAGCTGGAAGCATGTAATTGCTCATTTAGTTTTCTTCTTGTAAATTCTGTTTACTTAGTTTCTCTGTCTTACACATTTCATGAAGTTTTCATGTAGATTACATTATCATTGTAAGTACACTTATGTAAGATATTAGATTTCCGAATACTACCTCTGTGCTGGTACAGGTAAACCAAATATTTAATTTACATGATTGTTTGCTTTCTGTCTCTGAAAAGGTGAACATCCAGAGGTGGGTGACACAGTAGACTATCCAGGTCACCTTTCCCCCAGTACATTTCTCCAGTGGCTCACAGGACAGGGCCACATTCCTGTCTTACCAGAAGAGAAGAGAAACTTCAGTGTCTTTGTGCAGTTCAATCACACCTGTGACATCCAGTATGATTCACATACAGTTTGCTACCCAACAGTCGCTGCATGTAGTAATACAATCCGCCTGCCTGTTAAGCATATGCAAACTTCTACTGAGTTCAAACAAGTGATGACAGAGGCCTTCCATCTAGGGCAGGCATTTCATCAGATTTAAGTGAAATGTTGCAGTTTCAAATATGCAGTGCCAATTAGACTACTGAATGTTTTTCTTTCATGGTTCAAGTACAATGCATACACATTCAGACTCAAATAGTAATCTATCTAGTAGTCTTTATTTTTTGTGAAATTCAGTTTGTATCTGTTAACCCAATTCATTGTTCATGGGTGTAATGTTACAGTTCAAAAAGGATTTCCATATGGGCATCGCACCATTACAATGTTTGTCAGAGAAGATGTCCTTCACTGCATTCTTTCCCGCTTCCCTGTGGTTGTGTCAGCTTGACAGAAGTCCAATAAATACAAATTCTTTGGAAGCAAAATACAACATTTTGTGGCATTTTTTTTGGTTTCAATTACTTTGCTGTGAATGGAAGGTGGACTATAAGGTGCCTAGATACATGGGGTCCTAGACTGGACTTGAGCAATCATGAATTATTAAAAGCCTTTTAGTCCTCTGATTGGCACAAACATGACTGTCAATGATGGTGAAGTAGATACAATGCATGTGCGAGTGTGGTCAAATAAATGTCTCTTCCAAAACTATTTGAATGAGAAAGGGGATCAATGGCAAGGCGTAGAGTTTCAATGTCCTCGGTCTTCAATGGACATTCCATTTCTGGCACGGTAACACCTGTGTTGAGTTATGAGAGAGCCCTGAGCTCTCCCAATCAATATCCTCAATTTGGATTTCCTAAAACCAACAGAAGATAGTATTATCAGTATATATATTGAAAAAATAATTTAGAGGCAGGACAACAATGTCATTGGCATTATTACTCAACTGCCACATCTTCCTCAAACGTCTCTGGCTCGCGGATGGGGTGCTGCAGCATCCCAAGCTCCCACAGCTGGTTTGGGGTAAGGAAGCCCTCTGTCCTGATAGGATGATCGTTCCATCCAGCAGAAAACTTGGCCAAATCAGCCTTGAGTCTTGGAAGGAAGGTGTACTGAGCACAGAAGAGATGGAGATTATCCGAGATGTCGAGGGATCCATCTTCCTCCAGGCTGTGTAATACGTCATAGTAAACGTGAGTAACTCCTGTCCAAACGTCCCTCCACAGACGTTCGATTCTACAATTCGTACATAGAAAAGTTCCCCATGGGTCAATCAAACTATGTAAAAGAATAGCCAAACAGCAATTCAACTGGAGTAAATATCACACTGAAGGGCAGACCAACAATAACAAGACATGTCATGTACCTAGTTGGATCTTGAGGTAATTTAATAATCATTGCAAAAGGAATAATTCACCTCTGGTTGTGCACGCTTTTTCCACTTATAAAGCTTCCATGTCCTGTGCCTCTCATAGTGAACATCATCTGGGCAATGCTGACATTTTCAACACCCTGGTCACCTCTTACCCTGTAACACATCAGATTTTGAAATCAGTATCCATCCAACTGAATCAACAAAACTTTACTAAAAATACTGGATCATTTCCTCACACAGGCTCATGAAAACTAAATGCAGCATTGAATAAATCCTGATAATTTCATGTTTCATAAACGGCTGACAAATCATTCATATTGCTTAAACGATACTATGAGAACAGCATTACTCACTTGTAAGGCCATCCAAATCTCCTCACTCCATCCAGAAAAAACTGAAGCGCAGTCCTCGCTGTGTTGTTGGACGCAGCATTGAGGTACATGATCTAAAGGGTGGAAACGGACATGAGTAATACTAATAATAGTTATGGGATGGTTGTAATAACATGGACACCCTACGAAAAAAATGATGGATTATACCAGAAATATTTTCATGAGTATGTACTTTGTTACAGTAGGAAACTTACCTTCCTCGAGTAACCATCGATGCCACCGAATATCACCATGTTATATCTGGCGAAAAAAAGGACATGGTTTAATTATAAAGAAAGAAGCAGAGGATAATTGCCCACAAAAAAATAATGCCAATGATAACTATTTTAAGTCCTACTATATTCAAATATTCAAATGTAATAAACACACCTAATGAGTTTATGATTGGTGTCTATGTGCTGCAGAAAATGTGGGCCTTGAACACAGTATTTTCGCCGAACAACACAGCCCATACTTGTCATTCTTGACAAGATGCCCTCTGTATCAACTCTATGCATAGAGGCCTTGAGTCTGGTCCATTGTACATGGTGGCCCTCTGCTTCAAGACACCCCTTGACAATCTGGTATCCAGCATGAGGTAGTCTAGATTTGATGGCTCTCACTTCATTATCCAGAGCATCATCAGTCATGGTGGAATACAGGCTCCTAACTGACATATTATACTCCTGCATCCTCCTGTATATGGTTCTTCTTGAGACTCCAAGAATGTCTGCTACACATGTGGCAGGTAGACCTAGATGAAGAAGACTTTGGAGGTGGTCCTCTGTGACCTGTAGTCTAAAACGTCCATGGGGACCTATACTCCTCACCACAGATATTGAGGGGGGAGGTTTATTCCGCAGGTCTAACAAACTGCTCAGTTGATGGAGGGCTTCACAGATATCATTAGGCAGAGCTACATTCTCCATTGCATTTATGAAGGCCCTCTCTTGGGTCACTATGTATTCCAAATAATCAAGATCAGGAGGGTTGTTGTTGAGGGCACACTGCAGTCTTTCCCTCAGTCTGGCTAAGCACTCCTGAATGACAATGTTCTGCAAAAACAATGTAATGAATTGTTAACATACCTGTACACCATCTAGTAATGCAACCCATTTCATCAGCTGGAGCTATTCTTTTCTGATATCACTGAGAAACACTATCAAACTATGTATAAGATGACATTATGTTATACATTAATAATAGGGCTGCACAATTAATCGAATTTGTAATCGCAATTACAATTACAGATGCCACAATTATGTAATCGTTTAAAGGCGCAATTACAAAAAAAAAAGTTCACTTACATTATTCTGTGTGCTTAAGATGTGTTGTTGTTCTTTCTACAGCTTATCTTAAGGGTTTTTTCCCCCATTGTTTGAATTTTTTTGTTTTAATATAACATTATAATACCATGCATATATTTACCTTGGTTTGGTTTCTTGAAATATTATATGTTTATATATTATATTATATGTTTTGAATAATAAGCTATTCAAAACATCATTCAATGTAAATTGTGATAATCGTAATTTATAATCGCAATTACAATTTCAAGGGAATAATCGACAATTATGATTTTTGTCATAATCGTGCAGCCCTAATTAATAATAGGGTTACTATTAATATAATTTATTGTGGTACTAATAATATTCCAAATAGGAGATGTGAGCTACAGAGAGGTAGCTGGTAACATAATAATCTAGAAGTAGTAAAGGTTGAAAGTAATAGGAACTTTTCATTGCAAAGAAATGTTAATTGCTTTATCATAAACAGATTAATTTATCACTGATTGCTATGGATTTCATGTCAAGTTGATATCAAATGTGATGGAGGCAATGGATGAGGAACCACCAAAATTAAGGAATAGTAGCACACCAGTTGTATTTGTTATGTGACTACAAGCCAACTAGTTATGTTACAATATTGGCAGATATGTTTCCTATACCATGGTAACAGTAAAAACTAATTTGTAACTGGTTGGATCGGGCCCATAATCACTATAACGTTAAGTTTCACCTTGCTAAACTTTGTGCAGATCACAGCATGTTGGTCAAAAATGAATCTCCAAAAGAACAGCTGGGTTGTTTTAAGTCACAGGTGGGACTGGCAAGTTAGCTAGCACGATGCCTTCTATTTCTAGATCTGGTACTTATCTGAGCTAACGACATGATCACTGTCACTAGATATAAAGAAATCAGTGACTTTCACTCAGTGCTATTCACTGGCAGTAAAAAAAGGGGGTCGTTTTTGTACACACTGCTATTTGTAGACTAGCTCCAGCGCTCCTTGCTGCGTTGCTAAATTAATAGTTGAAACAATGTTAATGTGCTAGTCATAGATATTGAAGAATGGTGCTAGCTAGTCGTCTAATGTAATTGTAAACATGATTTGTGAATGCTCACGGACTAAACGAAACGTTTCTACAAAATAGCTATAACATTAACAACAGTTAACGTTAAACAAAAGATCGTTAGATCGTAAACAAATAAATTGTCATTACCGTATTTGTCCCAGCCGAATCCATGGTTGTCACGCCAGTCAGCAAGGCAAGCACTAATTCCTTGTTTCATGACGGGTACGTTCTATGCTCCAAAACGTAGGTGCTGATTGGCCCAAGAGGAGCCCTGTGCGCCAATGAACGCTATCTATCGATCTGCGCTCGATTGCTCTTCCTTCATCCTCCAACTACCCGGATGTCTGTCACAGTAACTTGAAATTGAATTTAGTGATCTGAATCTGAATTGTGAGAACTGAATGTGAAGATATATAGAGAGTTGAATTTTCAGTGAGGATCAAATTGTATTGGACTTCAGTTCCAAACAAATAAATTCAATTTCAAATTATACAATTCAGATTCAGTTTTTCAATGCAATTATTCAAATTAAACAATACAATTTCAAATTATGTGATTCAGATTCAGTTTTCAAATGCAATTATTCAAGTTTAGCAATTCAAATTCAAATATAAATGATTCAAATTCAGTTTCTGGTGGCACATATTTCAGCCCATACCGAGCCTGCTACACCAAAATTTCGAGATGCCCAGACCCAATGGGAGGATCCGTCACATATTGACCACATGTACTGTTCAACAACACAGTCTGTTAAAGTAGACAAGGCCACACAGTGCGAGGCAGAAATGGGTCCTACTGTGACTAGCACCACGGTCATTGACGATGCTAGGTCCCGGCTGTATACAGGGGTGCGTATGGTTCAATTTTTCACCCTGGTGAGGGTGTTGTTGCCTTTCAGTAAGCCATCAATTACCCTTCCTGTTGTTGACCAAATCCTGATGACCTTGATGAAGATAAAACTAAACCTAATATTAGGAGATATTGCTCACCGCTTCAATGTGTCTACATCCATGGCAAGCATTGTGATTAGTCACTGGATTGACGTGATGGGTGAACAGTTCAAAGTCCTGATCCCCTGGCTTCCAAGAGAGACCATTCGTGCCACCATGCCCTTGTCGTTTCAGAGGAACTACCCTCGAACCACCTGCATCATTGACTGTGCCGAAAGTGCCATGCAGAGAGCCACAAACCACGACTCAAGGAGTGACACTTTCAGCCAGTACAAATCACGCAACACTGTGAAATATCTCGTCGCTGTGGTTTCTAATGGGCTAATCATGTTTATATCTGATGCCTATGCTGGCAGAAGCAGCGATAAGTTTATCACCATGGACAGTGGGTTCCTAGACTATCTGAGGGCTGGTGATAAGGTTCACCATTCGAGACTTGCTTGATGAGAGACGGGTCAGTTTGAACATCCCTGCATTCACCTACAGGTGCAATCAGTTGACCAATGAGGAGACGACACGCACCAGGCGAGTAGCCAATGTCCGCATACACGTGGAAAGAGCAATCCAGTGACTGAAGGTCTTTAAGACTTTATCCCAGACCATTCCCATCAGCATGGCACCGAAACTAGACAACATCTTAACAATATGTGCTGGCCTAGTTAACCTGAAGAGTCCACTGATCAGAGTGCCTCATGAGGTTTAGAATCTTGCCTTGTGTCCCTGTCTACCAACACCCAGCCATGTTGTTCATTAAATACAGATAAACACAACAAATACCGCATGCATTGTATTTTTTTTTATATTATATATGAATATTTTCATAGTAATGTAATTGTGTGGGCTGCTTTTGTATTTTACTTTTTAATACCTGTTAGGATTAAACACGCAATCTTTCTTGTTGAAGCCATTTGTTTAGTTTCCTCAAAACAATTAATTCATCCAGTGTTATTTATGTACAGTATGAGCTTACTATGAATGATGAACTGTGTTAAAAGAAATTGTAGCACTCTAAGGAACATAAGGCCTATCATTCATGATCGTAGTTCAGTGCAATAATTAAACGAAATTAAATGAAATAACATCAAACTTTATTTTCACTCAAACAGTACAGGCAAACTGATATATTGCACAACATAAAGAGATAATGTAATGTAGTTTATTTTAGTTTTAAAATGCTGAGATATTTCCTGCAGAACTGTAACCTTCCCTCAACAAAATCATCAACAATTTTTGGGAGCATGTGGGCAAAGTAGAATGTGCGCAACCTTGTGATATACCCCTGGACAAAGCCTTGGTCGTAGGGTACTTCGATTTCTAGGTGCTCAGTTTTGTTCCAGATCACCAACTTGGAGTGCTGAAGCCCTGTGCAGTGCATCCCAATTTGTACTTGCATGTAGTAGCCTTTTGGACCATTGCAGGCAATATGGTAATCTACCCTATCTCCGTTTGCCACAGTTGTGATTTCCAGTTCTTTGTTGCCAAAAATTCTGCAAGTGACTTGTTTCCCATCTCAGGTGATTTGATCTCCAACAGATTGTCTTTGTTTATCACTCCATCGGGAGATGCTGCAAGCCACGGTTTCTTTTCGCACACCACTAAGCCTTTGGTTTCAATGCTGTTGCCCAGACTTTCCAAATAGTCCCTTGCAAGTTCCTCCCCCTCCGCTCCTTGACGGGTTGCGGCATTGCCACGGAAGGATGGGTGTAAGTGTTCTGACAAAAACTTGTCAGGCGCCGTGGTTGAGCGAATGGGCACCTTTCTAGCCGTGCTCGCTGTGACGCGCACTCTCCGCGCATCATGCCAGACCTGTTCTTTGCTCTGTACTTTTGTAACCTTCTCAGTTTCCTCAAGCTGGGCTGTGGACATGTTAATGTATTCATCATAGAAGGTTCTGCATTTTACACAAGCCAGTGGTGTGTGGTGCTCATCATGGGTTAGGAGATGGAGGTGTGGACATGGTGTTGGCTCGGTGATGGAGGAGGTATTAGCATTAAAGCAGAGCTGCAGGAGGCTATTCTAAGGGCAACTGAAAAGTTCTGCCATTGGTGAGGCAAGTGTGTTCTTCCTCCACTCTTCATGAGTCCTAAAGAGTGTCACCTCCTGTGCCGGTTCTGGAGTGGTAGAGGATGGCTGTGAAGTTGGTGGCGGCTGGTAGAGATCCTTCCTGTTGTGTCGTTTGAAGCGCACATACTTCATCTTCCTCTGACCAGCATTTCTTTTAGACCCAGCATTCCACTGGTTCTGTCCGTCTGTGCAGGCACGCCCGGTTTTCCCCTGTCTCACAGCATTTTCTACCTAGAGAGATATAGTAAAAACAGTGCATAGATAATATAATGGGTTCACTGCACACGTCATATGATGTAATAAGTCAAGTCAAGTCAAGTCAAGTTTATTTATATAGCGCTTTTCACAACACAGGTTGTATCAAAGCAGCTTCACAGTAATAAATTAGAACAATACATCAATGTTTGTTTCTAGTGGAACGTCTACGTTCGGTAATGCTGATCAATAGTATCGTTGATTGATTAATTCAATTAAATATCCCCAAATATCCCCAACTGAGCAAGCCAAAGGCAACAGTGGCAAGGAACCGAAAAACTCCATCAGGTGACCTAATGGAGAAAAAAAAAACCTTGGGAGAACCCGGGCTCAGTCGGGGGCCAGTTCTCCTCTGGCGTTTATGAACTAGAGGTCGGATTTAACTGTAGGATTAAAAGTATTATATGAATGCCTGGCTGAAGAGATGCGTCTTTAATCTAGTTTTAAACTGGGAGAGTGAGTCTGAGCAACGAACAGTATCCGGAAGACTATTCCAGAGTTTTGGTGCTAAATGTGAAAATGCTCTCCCTCCTTTGGTGGATCTGGATATCCTAGGTATGACCAAAAGCCTCGAATTTAGTGATCTTAAAGAGCGCGATGGATTATAGGGCGATAGAAGATCGGTTAAATAGACTGGAGCTAAGCCGTTTAGGGCTTTATAAGTCAGTAGCAATACCTTGTAATTAATACGGGACTTTATAGGTAACCAATGTAGGGATGATAAAATCGGTGTTATATGATCATATTTTCTTGATCTAGTTAGAACTCTAGCGGCGGCATTTTGGACTAACTGTAGCTTGTTTATTAAGGATGCAGGACAACCGGCTAATAACGCATTACAGTAATCTAGTCTCGAGGTCATGAATGCATGAACTAACTTTTCTGCGTCAGAAACTGATAGCATATTACGTAGCTTAGCAATGTTTCTAAGGTGGAAAAAGGCTGTTCTTGTAACATATGAAATATGATTTTCAAAAGACAGGTTGCAGTCTAATATAACACCCAGGTCTTTTATTGTAGAGGATGAAGTAACAGGACATCCTACTATGTTAAAGTTGTATTGTGAGAGGTTTTGTGGGTGGTTTTTTGAACCGATAAGTAGTACCTCTGTCTTGTCTGGATTTAATAAAAGAAAATTATGCGTCATCCAATCTTTTATATCTTTAACACACTCTGTCAATTTGGATAATTTAGCGTTTTCATCTGGCCGTGATGAAATATAGATTTGAGTGTCATCAGCATAACAATGGAAACTAATTCCATGTTTCCTTATAATATTTCCAAGTGGCAGCATATATATTGAGAATAATAGAGGGCCTAACACAGATCCCTGCGGCACTCCATAGTTTACTGGAGTTATGATAGATTTTTCTCCATTTAAATAAACAAAATGGTAGCGGTCAGATAAATACGATCTAAACCAGCTTAATGCTTGTCCTTGAACACCAGTATAATTTTGTAGTCGATCTAAGAGTATTGTATGATCTATAGTATCGAACGCAGCACTAAGATCAAGTAAAACTAATATTGAGATACAGCCTTGGTCAGAAGCTAAAAGTAAATCATTTGTGATTTTAACGAGCGCAGTTTCAGTGCTATGATGCGGCCTGAATCCAGACTGAAACTTTTCATAGGTGTCATTTTCTTGTAAGAAAGAGCCCAGTTGAGCGGACACAACTTTTTCTAGTATTTTAGACATAAAAGGTAGATTTGAAATGGGTACACTGCACACGTCATATGATGTAATACATTGCACACATAACCTACAATGAATATACAGAACATTGGGCTTGCAGAAATGCACTTTATGAAGAAAATGCGTTATTATTATTATCATCATGGCTAGGGATGGGAATTGATAAGATTTTATCAATATCAATGCCACTGACGATTCTGCTTATCGAGCCGATTCTTTAACGATTCTCTTATCGATTCTTGATAGCACTGTGGAAAAATGCAGTCATATGCTTTTCAAAAAAACAAGTGGTTTTATTTATTTTAAAGCTTAAGCTTGAGTAAGCAAACTGTACTTTTTATGTAATAAATAGAACTTTATTGTAAAGTGTTACTGATTAGTTATGCACCGATTCAGACATCTCTTGAGTTCACTGTTGGATCAGTTGTTTTAACCATTCATTAAAATGTATCGGTTCAAATGAGTCATTAGTTCGCGAATTGGACGTGTCATGCGCGTTGTGTGATTATCCCAGCAGTTAGGACATGGACACCCAAGATTTCTGTCAACACAGAAAACATTTCATCACTGGATAGTTTTTTTCGTTTAATTAAATTGTTGTTTTATGTCAGCTGAATGTCCGGAACGATTTTCAGAGAAGATAAGGCAACTTATTAAGACGGTGAAGTCTTGTTTACACTTTCGCCAGCTCCGAAGACAGAGAGCGCGCGCGCGCGACCGGGGCTCTCTCTCTGCTCGATTCCCATCCCTAATCATGGCACACACACACTTTGCACTCTAGCCAAGTAGCCAATGATGTAGTTCGGATACCAACATTAAAAAAGACATAGGCCTAGGCTACAATGGTCAAATAATATAGTTACCTTCCACAGGATCGCAGCTGAGTGGGAACAAGATCTCCCTGGTCCAGCAACACACGTACATCCCGCAGTTTTGATTTCTCCAGCTTCAGTTACCAGCACCCAAGCATTATGCCACGCATTGTTCAAACACTGGCTAGGCTCTACATTTGCTTTCAGATAAACAAAACGATCATGTTTGTATGACATGACACAACCGACTTTGTTGCTGTGCAGATATTGATATGCCTCGGAGGCTTTCAGATTGTCCATTGCTTTTCCATCTATTGCCATGGATTGCACGAAGTAGGAGCAAATCTTGCTGTACGTTATGCTGGGCCACGTCGTCATGTTATCCTCCCAGTTCTGCACTGAATTCGGGTGGGGGAGAGTAACGCCATCTCCAGTCAAAGTAGAAGAACCATGTTCCCAAGCTAGCATCGTAAATCGCTGTGTTTACACCGGCAGACGCTGCGCAAACCACTTCCGGCGGAAATGAAGTGCATTTGTGTAGAGTAATGGCGCCGCCCAGGATTTGGCGCGTTAACTTGTGTATAGTAATACTAAAAGCAGCCCTAAATAATCTCACTACATTTTGTTACATTTTCAAAGTAAACACGGTTTCTATCCAAAATGTAGTTTAGCCTGCTAGCCTACACAGCACAGGACTATACAACGACACAAAATACTCACAGTCGTGATAACCGAGTTGGTTGGCAATGCTATGCCACACAATCATTGTCCTTGTAGTATGTGATGGGCTGAAGCCTTTTCTGTCACCGCAAAAGTAAACAAAAATCGACATCGAAGCGGGAAAAAAAAAGCATTTTTTTCGCCGCAGCACATTCACGTTCGGTGTGGAAGCACTCATTACACAAACAGCTGATCCAAAAATAAAACCATTGCGCGAATCGTGCGTCAAAATCGTCCAGTGTGAAAGGACCTTGAAATGTGGTCTGTAAAGGCCTCATAAGGAGTCTTTTTTTCACACACTGTTGAAAAGGTCTCAACTGGCAGAATACAAAAAGCATATTTGTTTCAGTCTGAGACAAAACTATACCAAGTTTTTGTATGAAAGGTTGCTGCCAAGTATACAGATTAGGATTTTGTGTCATGTTTTGGTTTGTAACTTTTTTTTTTTACCCTCAATATATTCTTTCTAATAGTCATTGTGTCATATTAGTCATGAATAATAACAAAATAAATCAATAAATTGTATACTTTTATAGAATTGGGTTGGTTCTATTTAAAAAATGTTTTTCTAAATTGTAAAGGTTTTCTATCAAATGCGACCATGCACTTGTTAATAACCCTTATTGATAACAAAAGTCAAGTCATTGAGTCAAGTCAAGTCATCTTCATTTATATAGCGCTTTTAACAATGTAGATTGTTCCTAAGCAGCTTTACATTGATAATAGGAAATTAAAGTAAAGTGTTTTTAAAGTGAATGCAGTAAAGTGGTTTTATAGCAGCTCTAGAATAAAGTTATTGTCCAGCTAAAGTTAGTTTAATTGATTCACTTCCCTCGCAACAATCATTAGTTGTTAACTTAGAGGCCGCTAACACGACACCATTTTAAGGCAAGTCAAGTCTTTCATATATATATATATAAAATTGTTGATTTATTGAAGAATGACTTTTAAATGTTAAAATATTATAAATATAATATTTCAACATTTCAAATGGTCGTTCTTTAATAAATCAACAATATTATATATAAGGTTATATATGTTACTGTTAACTGTTATATTACTGTAACTTAATTGATTGTGATGTTATTTCATAGTCAACTTTCCATAAAAACGAATGTTATGTTTATGATACTGTTAAAACAATGATAGGATCTTCACACGTTATTGTTATTTAATAAAATGTCATACATCAAATGATTGTTTAGAAATAATTTTTATTCACAGTTGTAGTTGTAACATACAGTATGTTTATTTCAAAGGAAAATAAGAAAAGCAAGTGAAAGTCAGAATGTCAGGCAGAAAAAAAGCAGTATACTAAAGTAGTGCTAGAAAAGGCAGTTCAGGAAGTGATAGCAGGAGCTAGCTTGAGGCAGACCTCCAAAAAGTATGCCATCCCACACACCACTCTGCAGGACTACAAAAATTTTTTTTTAAATACAGTCTGAACCCTCATCCTAATTCGGCCCTGACACCTGCAGAAGAAGATGCTGTCATATCATTTATATTCTGGATGGCAGACCGAGGCTTCCCAGTCACAAGAGCTGTGGTGAAAGTGCTGGCTAGTAGCATCATTTAAAGAGAGTGGCAGAGGGGACAGTACCACTGTCAATCTGGAGAAGGGGCCAAGTGACGTCTGGTGGTCCAGATTTAAGGCCCGCCATCCAGAACTCACCTCCCATACAGCTGATTCCCTAGACAGAGCAAGAGTCCATGGAGCTACTCCAGAGGCCATTGAAGGGTTCTTCAAATTATATGAAGCCTTATACGTTCGCCACAGTTTAGAGGACAAACCCCATCTTGTCTTCAACTGTGACAAAACTGGCTTTGGGGACAAGCCTAGGTCACGAGAGAAGGTGCTCTGCCAGATTGGGAGGAAGCACGTTTACCAGCAGCAGCAGACGACCAGAGAGCACATCACAGTGCACTGCTGTGTGCAGCCGAGGACAGCATCCCTCCCTTCATCAGCTACCCCGGCTGCCTCCAAAGTAATGCATACAGGCTGGATGGGCCCCCCAACGCTCTCTATTTATTAGAGGGTTAGCAAGTCAGGCATTGACTGCTTGAAAGATCTTTACAGTGACCAGGAGGAGGCTGACACGAGGCTGGTGTTACATGCAATACATCTTGCACAGTCACATTCTCGTCTAATTGTCAAATGTGATGATACAGATGTACTAGTTTTGCTTCTGTACTATTCAAGCAAAGGTATGTTTGGATCCTCAGCAGAAAGATTCGTTCCTATCTGTTTGATCGCTCAGAAGCTTGGAGCAGTGCTTTGTGAGTGTTTACCTGCATGCCACGCCCTTACGGGTTGTGACACCACAAGCAGTTTGTACAGAATTGGGAAGGCCACTGACTTCACAAGACTGAAGACCCATCTTTGTAAGTTACAGTCCAAATTTGGACTCTCTGGTAGCCTGGAAAAGGCTTTTGCAAGAAGCAAAGCACACTGTGGCAAGAAGGTGTGCCCTCCTCCTGTATGGCCAAAAGAAAAAGGTGGATGGGCATCCTTGAACTAACCTGGATGAGCTGAGGTACACTAGCGTCTACCACAGATTTGTCAGCAGCAAATCTACCCCCAACAGAAGATGCCTTCCAGCAACATGTGCTGAGAGCCTTGTACCAAACAGCAGTGTGGCGTCACAGCCACCTGGCCAAACCTCTTCTCTGGAACCCAGTTGGTAGAGGATGGAGGCTCAGAGAAGATGGGTGCACTGAACCTGTAATGTTCCAGAAGGCACCAGCACCTAAAGAAGTTAGAGACATCACCCACCTCTACTGTAAAGACGGAAACTGCAACGATGCCACCAAATGCCAGTGTCTTTCAGTAGGCTTGACCTGCACAGTGTTTTGCTCTTGCCCTTTCCCAGACTGTCCAAATATGACCCACTTTGTCACTGATGACAATGTGGATGAGTGACATTGGTGTGTTGCAGTTGTAACATCATGGGGGGCTGACCTCAGAATGGCTACCAAAAGCAGTTCATGTTCCAAATGGTTCCTGCTAGAAAAAGAAAAAAAACAGCCTGAGAAGAGAGAGCTCATTCCCCCTTAGGCCCCATCCACACTACTGCGTTTTCGTTTTGAAACGGAGACCTTTTGCTACGTTTGCACCTCCAGTCCAGACTAAAACGGCAAAAACGAAGACCTAAAACGGAGAAGTTTAGAAACGCTGCCGACCCCGTTAGGTGTTTTGAATCTCCGGAGGGCGTTTTAGTGAAGACGGGTCAAAACAGAGGACTTTAAAAACGATGACGCAGAGGCTCACGCTCGGCTGTATGATTGGGTGTCATCAGTCATGGAGTATACACAAGTAATATTTAGTATCAGTAAACTCCACCTGCTGGAACAGTTTCTTACAGTAAGAAACTGCCACGTCTCAGGCAAAACATGTGCATGCTAGAAATAGAACAGACGTCTATTTTTCATGTGACACGCAAGTGGAAGCGTTGGAAGCGTTTCCAGGCAAAATAGAATAGGAAAAGATGTTAGAGAGAATGGAGGGTACCTTTCATCACAAAAACTGACAGTTTTATTGCTTTATGACCCTCTAAGCCCCGCCCCTTTGACCGTGGGAATTTTCCACGCTAGCTCCTCCCACTTATGGGCTGTACGTACACACCGTGGGAAAATCGGACTTACGCCACACCTCCTTATGGGTTGAACATCTGAAGCGTGGGAAATTTCCACGTTCAGTAGTTCTAAAACAGTGTATTTTTTAAAGAAATGTACAATAAAAACATAGTCAGAGAGATGAGATCAGTGTTTTTATTAAAGAAGACAGATGTACATTCATCACCTTTAAAACAGCAGTGGAATAAGTTAAAATTGTATTTTTTTCTCTAAAAGAGTTATTAAAAAATTAGTGTTATTTTCAAGATGTTAAAACATTAAAACAACTTTTCTCTAAAAAGAGTTATTAAAAAATTAATTAGTGTTATTTTCAAGATGTTAAAACATTAAAACAACTTTTTTCATTTACAAAAAGAATCATTTAACTTTCACATAGTATTTTGCTAAACTTTTACATGAAACACAAACTAATTTTAAAAAGCGTTACGTTTTTACATACCCAATTGTTAAAGGACTCAGAGCTTAAAAGATACAAAAGTGTTTCGTTGTGCTGATGGGGCAGAGTGGAAAACGTCCTCTCACTCCGAAGACCAGTTAGAAATGAAGTTCTCCGAGCACTACAGAGAGACAGACCCAAGCTCCACCCCTAGCTCCGCCCCCAACAGATGTCACCGTGGGAAATTCCCACACCCCTTTCAAGCTCCCAAATAGAAAACACATCCGCTCATCTCGGTGGTCGAGCTTAAATGACCCAAAGAAAACCGATGCAACGACCCAAAGAGACCACACCCCTAACACACCCCTCTCAAACCTGAGAGGCCAATTTCGATTTAAGGACATCCCTAAAATGAGGTCATGTGGGAATTCCCCTCTCAACTTTCATGCAACACACACACACACACACACACATACACGCGCGCGTGCACACGCACACGCACCCATGCATGGCGTCATAATGTCTACATCACACACACACATACACACACGCACACACATACACACACGCACACACACACACACACACACACACACACACACGCACATGGCGTCATAATGTCTACATGAGGTGTCATGGCCTATGTGATAACATCCTACATATTTATTTTTTCTCTTTTTTGACGGATCTGTGTTAATTAGTTTTATTACAGATCTGAAGAGATCGCTCAAATTCACCATATGCTTTCCTAGCCATCCAAATCAGGTATGAGATTCCCTGCCACGTGGAGAGATGAAGGCTTTCTTTGAAATTAAGTAGAAAAAAATGTTTTTTAAAACGCGTCGTATCTTAATCTTTAAAAGGAGCTAACTAATTCATTCGTGTACCAAGTCAACGAAGGAGACACAACCGGATCGGAAAATGGCTGCAAATCATTATCATGGACCAGAAGGAGCCGAAGTCTCATCGGATCAGTATTTTGATCCTCAATTAGGAGAAATCCTTAATCACCTATGTGAGTTTTTATTTTATTTTATTTTATCATTAATTATAACCTACAAAATTACAAAGATAACGAATGGTTTTTATTTACAGATGACACATCATTCCCTCCGGGGGTTTCGGCAAATGACTTTTTACAAGGCAAGGGGTATATTTTTGTTATGTCTTTTTTTTAATATTTACTATTTTAATATTTGTTTTAAAGAAAAAATCAAACTCATAGGCCTATTTCAACAGAAATCACGGAGGATCCACCGAGTCATAACTCCTCCCAGCCACCGGGCCCCAGTAACCACCCATTGGCTGTCGATCCAACCCCCGCGAGTGAAATATACGAAGACTTAACCCCAGAGACAACACCTTTACATCACCCCTCCGGAGAGGTAGAGAGTGTCAAATGTCAAGTCTCACCTCTAGTCGAAGGCGAGAATTCTTTCCCTCAGTCCCCGTCTCTGGGATCGGGAATTACCGGAGCGGCTAATATCACTGACGGTCCAGGCAGAGGGATAAAACGTCTTAGGGAAATTTATGGAGAAGAATTAATCTATCCAGAGATAGGTAAGGGAAAAAAAAGAAAACTATTTATCTTCAATTATAATTTTTTTCTGTGTTGAATTTTAAAATAACATAATATTGTTTTTAGAAGAAAACAGCGAAAGTCCATCTGTTTCATCCACCACTCGAGGAAAAAAGCGACTGGGGAAATATGCTCATGAGAGTCCAAATTCTTTGCGAGAAGGTAAGATATATTTCTTGTTTCATTATATTTTATCCATAATAAATAAATTGTATAATGTATATATATTTTTACTCTAGAAGAAACCCCCGACGAAAGAGAGGCCCATGTGTTTTTTGATTCACAAGACTCGGTTCTGAACACCATCAATTCGGAACGCAGAACTTCAAATAGTAGCTATGAAGATGAGCGGCCCTTCACTCCTCTATTCAACGCCGGAGAACTACACGGCTTAAGTTATGCCAGTCTACACACAGCAAACAGAAGTTTCCAACGTGTTCTGGAGATCGCCACATTACCCCTCACTTACCACCAGACAGCGGATATAGTTTCACAAGCCCAAAGCGGTATTGCAGACCTTCTACATAGACTCATTGATACACAGAATCAACACACCATTGATTTAAGAACTGCGGTGGAATTTTTCGCTGTCTCCCAAGACCGCGTCTTGGAAGAAAACAGACAATTGCGTAACACGGTCTTATCACTCCAGCAAGCCCTGATGGAGGTGAGGAACGATCATTCCTTGTTAATAACGGTACTTTCTTTAATCTCTGAAAGATTGAATATTATCCAGAGGCAATCGAGGGACACATGAGAATGCTTGACTATTTTTTTTTTTTATAAACCATTTCACTGTTATTGTTTGAAAATCATTAGGCTGTTATTGTTTTATGTGAGATTTTATATTTGTGTTTTTTAGTTTTTTTAAAATCTATTTCTCTGTTATTTTTATCTAGGTGTGTGTGTGTGTGTGTGTGTGTGTGTGATTATGTTTTACTGATAATTATGATGTATACAATCAACAACATTGTGGTCTATATTTGATGGTAGGCTTCTGTTTCACACAATTTTAAAAATAAAAAAAACATATCAAAATGTTTCCTAAAAGACAACGTACCGACTCAGAGTGTGATGAAATATCTCAGTCAAGATCAAATCCTAGGTCTGAGAATAACGAAAGACTCAATCTTTTAATACGTGAACAGTTAAGAGGTCTAAATAATGATTTGTCTAATACGGAAAGATTGAATAATATTATAATTGACCAACATGGTTGGTTAGAGCCGGTTATGGATGATGGAGATGAGAGTGTACAGATGGGTGGTACTGTAGGGGGGCCTCAAACTCGTACGGTGTTAAGTCGTCCACAGATAGATTCTCTGATGGCTAACGGCGGTGTTATTGAGGGTTTCACGGTAACACCACGACCGCGTTTTAATGGCGTAGAATTACAGAGATCGTTAGATCTCAGACAAATACAAACCACCGATTTTGTAGAATATAACTCACGCCTCCATAATATTCTAAACGATGTGGTGGACTTTTCACAACAGCTAGCTGGTCAAACAGGCTTCATAAACATAGCTCTGGCCGGAGAAAGTCTGCCTGGATCAATAAATACAGTATTGACGCCTGATAACAACCACGACCCCTCATTATTCATAAATCAGATTGAACAACTTACTCAGAGTAATACTGATGTAGCCAGTGATTCGACCTTAACATTACAAATCTCAATTGTACGAGATAAAACAGGAGGAGGACGTAGAAAGCTTACTCACGTGGCTATAAGCGAGAGTATCAGTCACAATAAAATGCATTTGTTTAGTCCGATTAATATCGATAATAAAATGTGTTTGAGTTACTGTCTAGCATATTTCCTCAATCCAAAATCCACAGATCAACAATTACAGGCCCCTGCGATGGAGATTCATACAGGATGTGGTTTTAAGACAGACGAGGAGATAGGTCTCCACAATTTATCTGTTTTCGAAAATAAATTAGGCATAAAAATTGTAGTTTTTCACAGAGACTGCTCTGGGAAGCTCCAGGTCTACAAAAACACAGACGAATTACACCCAAAGACAGTCCATCTATTTCTGCACGAGGGGCATTTTCATCTGATAAAAAATTTACCTGGGTTTATAGGAGCTTCATACGTGTGTGAGTATTGTTTTAAAGGCCATAAAGACAAAAAAAACACACGAATGTCAGTTTGTTTGTAAGGTATGTATGACATCGGAGTGTCGTTCGTATACGAAAAGAACAAGACAGTGTGCAGACTGTCTGAGATTCTGTAAAAACAACTTCTGTTACGAATCACATAAAAAATCACAAACCCCTGGTGAGCGATCTCAATGTATCTCTGTCAAATTCTGCTCAAAATGCCATGTCGTTTATAGAGTGCCATCTGGTGGTGAAAAAATAAAACCGCATAAATGCTCTCCAGAGCATTGCGTACATTGTTACGAGATTATGGCAACTGGGGGGAATCACGAATGTTACATTCAGCCTCTAAAACCTGAACCAAAGGACGATAAATACATTTATTATGATTTTGAAACATTCGTTCAAGATAGGAGACACACAGCAAATTATGTTTGCGCCATCACACACGAAGGAGAGACGTTTGAAGCCGGAGGGACGGATTGTGTAGCACGTCTGATTAAACACTTCAGACGTCCTAAATATACAGGATATACATTCATAGCACATAACTCCTCCGGGTTTGATGGCTATCTACTCCTCAATTATCTGGTCGGGGAGGGGTTGGCTCCAAAAGTTATTATCCAAGGTTGTAGAATTCTATACATGTATGATCCTGTGTTTAAGCAGCGTTTCATTGACTCATGGCAATTCATCCCCTTCAAACTTGCAAAAATACCAACGGCCCTTAACTTAGATGTACAGGAGAAGGGGTATTTTCCCCACCTTTTCAATAAACCAGAAAATGCAGAATATATCGGTCGCTATCCTGCAAAAGAGTTTTACGGTTATGACACAATGAGTGAAACCGAGCGTGTCAGATTCGATACGTGGTATTCAGATGTATCGGGTGGTATCTTCGACTTTAAAAAGGAACTCGCTTTTTACTGTAGGAATGACGTAATTATTCTACGAGAAGCGTGTACACGGTACAGAAGGGAATTTCTAAATTTCACAAACATCGACCCGTTCAAATCAATAACCTTACCGGGTGTGTGTATGAAAACATTCAAAACAAATTTTCTCTCGCGTGACACATTGACTCTAACGCACAGCCACGCCTATATTAACCAGTACAAGGCGTTTTCAAACCCATCTATTCAATGGCTTGAGTATGTGAAACTGAGTCAAAACGTGGAGATAGAACATGCACTAAACTATGGCGAGCGTGGTATCGGCCAATATCACCTAGATGGTTATTATGAGGATGATAATGGAACGAAGACAGCCTTGGAATTCCTAGGGTGCTTTTTTCACGGTCATTCTTGTAGATTTAAGGCAGAAGAAATTCAACCTTTATCGAAAGTGACTTTTGGTGATCTCAGAAGACAAACGGATGTAAAACTAGAAACACTTCGTAAAGTGTACTCCTTACGAGTGATTACTATCTGGGAATGTGAATGGGATCTAGCAAAACAAACAGATCCTGATGTCATGCGGTTCATGTCATCTTACGAGGCACCTGAGAGGCTGAAACCTCGGGATGCATTATTTGGTGGACGCACAAACGCGTACAAATTGTACCACAAAACAGCTGAAAATGAGAGGATCGACTACTTTGACTTTACATCGTTATACCCTTTTGTTCAGGCCACTAAAACGTATCCTATCGGTCATCCTAAAATAATCTTCAAGGACTTTGAAGCGATCGAAAACTACTTTGGTTTCATAAAGGCGGAAGTTCTTCCCCCACGTGGATTGTATCACCCTGTGTTGCCTTACAGATGCGGGGGTAAACTAATGTTTCCTCTATGTAAGACTTGTGCAGAGAATCAGATTCAGGATGGACAATGCTGCCACACAGAGGCTGAGAGATGTATTACAGCCACATGGGTGACCCTTGAAGTCCAGAAGGCTGTTCGACACGGCTATCGCATAATAAAAATACACGAGGTCTGGCATTTCCCAGACACATCCGATACATTATTCACAGAATATGTTAAAACATTCCTCAAACTGAAACAGGAAGCGTCGGGATATCCGCCAGATGTAGTGACAGAGACAGAAAAACAATCTTACATAGCTGATTACCTGGATAAAGAAGGGATCCAGTTAGATCCGTCTAAAATAATAAAAAATCAGGCAAAAAGATCCATTGCTAAGCTCATCTTGAATACACTTTGGGGTAGGTTTTGTCTGAGATCTCACCTTCCACACAGTGAACTCCTGACAGATCCACAAGAGTTCACTCAACCTCTCTAGCCACGCCCACGTAATACATCATTTCTCTTTCGTATCTGACTCAGTGGCTCTGATTCAATGCTCTAGCTCAACGCAAGACCCGTCTACCACCCGCGATGTAAATATTTTCGTCGCCGCTTTTACGACGTGCTACGGGCGACTCGAACTGTATAATCTTTTGGATAAATTAGGCGAACGTGTGATTTATGCCGATACAGATTCTGTGATTTTTGTATCAAAAAACGCTGATTGGATTCCTGAGACAGGATCTTATCTCGGTCAGCTGACGAGTGAGCTAGATCCTGACCAGCATATAGTCCAATTCGTTTCGACGGGTCCTAAATCTTATGCATTTAAGACGTCCGATGGCCATGCATGTCTTAAAGCTAAAGGAATCACGTTAACAGCCGAGAATGCTGAAATAGTTACACTACAGAGTCTGACCGATCTTGTGCGTGGTTATGTCGAAGCAGGTGTCAAATTACACCTGTCGGTGAAAACAGACACAATTACCCGGGATAAGAGGAGATTCACACTGCACAATAGATCAGATGTGAAAAAATTTTCCGTGGTGTACGATAAGAGGATTCTCCAAAAAGACTATACAACATTACCTTATGGATTCTAGTAATATATTTAAAAATGTGTGAAACAGATGTTTTTGACTGCAGAATGGATCACCCATTCTCGGCAATCATAGCTGGGCCTAGTGGCTCGGGAAAGACTTTTCTTGTGAAGAATTTAATGTATAATTCAGAGAAAATGTGCTCTGTCAAGTTTGACAATTTTGTCTATGTGTATACATCCTGGCAAACAATGTATGATGAAATGTTACATGCTTTTGATATTAAATTCATTGAAGGTATACCAAAGAAGCTGGATGATGAATCGTTATTTCCTCCTGGCAGACGTTCTCTTCTTATCATGGACGATGTAATGCTAGAAGCTGCGTCCAATTCTGAGGTCGAGAACGTTTTTACACGGCTAGTACATCACATGAAGATTAGCTGTTTGCTATTAATACAGAATCTGTTTTTCCAGGGTAAATCTTCCAGAACAATCGGGTTAAATACAAATTATTTAATTATATTTAAAAATCCTTGTGATAAACAGTAGATTGGTATTTTAGGACGGCAGATGTATCCAGGGAATTGTAGATTTTTTATCGAAGCGTATAACGACGCAACTGAACGTCCTCACAGTTATTTGTTAATCGATTATAAACCACATACACCTGAAAAATTCCGGCTCAGAACGGATTTACTGTCAGACTATCCGGTGGTGTACGTCCAGAAGTGAAAAAATGAACACACGGCTTTCCAGAAACCTTTACCTTTTAAAGTTATTATATAAGAGTTCACCCAAGCAGCGGCATGTTATTCTCCAATCGTCTCCCGACGAGTTAATATTGGCTCTATGTGAAGTGGCTCTCAATATTATTCATGGCAAGATTCCTCTAACTGCTAAACAGCACGGGACTTTAAAAAGAAGGAAAAAAGAGATAAAATACGTTGCTAATAAAAAGATAAATATCGCAAGAAAAAGACGTATGATTAATCAAAAAGGGGGTTTTCTGCTTCCCCTTCTCAGTGTAGCGCTTCCTTTCCTATCTAGTCTAATAACTAGAAATTGAATCTAAAGAGAAAAATGCAGTATGCCGAGAAACTATATCTTGTGCCAAAACATCAGCTGGATAGAGTAAGGACTGGGCCGCATCGTGAGAATATTCATACGGTTGTGGAGAATGACTTGGATTCTTCTATTAGAGATATACTGCAGAGGCATGATTTGAACACTTACGAAAAATCCAAACTCTACACTAATGTTTTACAACGATTCTTAAGTGTGGTAAAACACGGTAATATGGAAAGTAACACTCTAACTCTTAAATTACCGGAACACGAGACACCTCCCCCCTCCCACACCCCCGATGTTAGGAATGATGACGTCAGTGATGACCCAATCCTCTCAGAAGTTTTAACCAATATTCCTCAGAAAAGGTTAAAAAATGTAAAATATATTATGGATAAAATGTCGAAAGCCAAACACGTGTCTTCATGGACAGTTGATGGAGAATTTATTTATAAAGGGAGAATCATTCCAGGGTCCCATATATTTGATCTGGTAAAAAGTCTAACTTCACCGCAGATGATACATGACAATCGTCGCCCTGTAGGGTGGTATGACTTTCTGGATGCATTTGTGGCATTAAAGATTCCTCATTCCACTGTAACCAATCATAATGTAAGACGGATGATAGAATCGTTTAAAAGAAAAACACACGCGGATGACTTTGGTACTGTACCTACTAAGTCTTTGAAAAAACGACACACACACACACACGCACACGACTCTGATGAAAACGTATTTAACCCAGCCAGTATAGATGAAAAAGAATGGATGGATTTTTAACAATTATATGTAATGGGATACCTATGGGGTTTTTTTTTTTTTTTTTTTTTTTTGTTGTTGTTGTTGTTGTTGTTGTTGTTTTTTTTTTTTTTTTTTTTTTTTACAAAATATTATCATGTGTGAGAATTTGTATGTTATTGTACACCATGTTGTGTTATTG
Organism: Scardinius erythrophthalmus; assembly: GCF_964197995.2. Lineage (NCBI taxonomy): Eukaryota > Metazoa > Chordata > Actinopteri > Cypriniformes > Leuciscidae > Scardinius > Scardinius erythrophthalmus. The sequence continues at coordinate 85,363 of NW_028296434.1, forward strand.
TTTTTTATGTCAAATAAAAAGAAAACAAATTTATTCATCTGTTTACGAATCTTTATTCATTACATATTCTTTATTTATTTGTTACACAGGAGTTAATAAGACTGGAACATTTTACCAGACTGTACACACTGGATACATTTAAATCTTTTACTAACACACACCAGGGGTTTCAATTTTTTCACGAAAAGAGACACCATAGTATCATTTCTTAATAGATTATCATTATGGTAAAAATTAATTATATCCTCATACTCAACACCCCGTGAAATATGATACAGAAAAAATACACAATGCTGTCCACAGGTGACTGATGTAAAATCTTGGACTTGTCTGGTAGAATGATGAACTCGTGTAGAATTGATTTTTAGAAAGGCGAGAATGGATGGAGGAAAAAAATCTGAATCCGGAGGATTCCCAAAGCTGTCAAAAAAGCATCCGACCCCGTTTCGATCCATATACATAGCTAACCAATGACGGCCCGGTTCGTCCGATTGATCCGTATTACAAATTAATAAAGCTGGGACGTCTATCAACGGTTCTTTGGGGAGATGGTCGGAAGGAAGTACTCCTAAAAAATTTATATTACACGCGATGTTATCCATAATACCCGTTAGCTCGACAGTGTTCATCTCAAACCCTTTAATAGTGTTCTGCCAACACCTGCCTTCGATTTGATATTTCAAGTAGAGAATCGTAGATGGCATAAATTATAATGTTTACGGTGTTTTGTAGAGGCTCTCTAAAACGGGCTTCTAACCTAACATTTCCTGATCTAATCAGCGAAACATGCTGGGAACAATCATCGTCTGGTGAAAGATTAAAACAGAACAGTGTGTAACCGTTAAGAAAATCTTCCCTGTCTATAGAGAGAGCCTGATTCTTCAGATGTCTCCCCGTGGCGCTAACCAGTTGATAATATTCTCGTACTGCATTCCCCAAATTAAATTGTGGCTGAAAAGGACGATTTGGGATCTGTAAACCCTCTGAGGTAAGATTTAAGAATTCAAGATTAAAATGCTTGAACGCGAAAGGGTTCTTTTCGTATGAGCCAGTGAACGCATCATTATCCGTCAGTGCAATAATAATGGATTTTGGTAGAGTCCCGAGGAAGAGATTCTCGTGGTTTGAGACGCGAGATCCAGCCGGCAGAGAAAAATTCTTCACACAGACTTTATCATACGGGTATTTCGCTGTGGCCGATAATAAAGCTTGCGCATGCCCCAAAATGGAGGGAGGATGAAACTGACACTCTTTTGATAAAGAGAGATGCTGAGATTATTTTTAGTTTATAATCGATCGCGTCCCTGCGCATGAGACAGAATTCGTCTTTTGCTTTAGTTAATCGGATACGAATATCAACCCCGTTCAAAAGTAATTTTGGTTGAAAGAATATATCGCTGTGTATCGGAGCCAATAACTCTAAAACATTGCCTCCGTCAGTAAACGCAGCTCTTTTTGTCAGTCCTGCATTCGCACCCGCAGGATCCGTACTATCCATATGACCAGCTGTGTCTTTGTAAAACAATCCTGCTGAAAAGTTATTCTCTAGGGTATCTTTTCCATAATTAATAAGGAGCTCCAAAATGGACCTGTACGGATACGTATTGGAGGAGTGCGACACCAAGCGGTCTCCTAGTGAAACGTCCACCTGAGAGAAGATCGTCGAAGCCGGGTAGTTAATCAATCCCACCGGAGCTCCATTCGGTATATCATCTCCGTTTGGCAAAGTTATTTTCACACGAGTATATAATAATGTGTTATTCAGATCTGTGTAGTCCTCGCCAGTGCCTGCGATAAAAAATTCGATCGGGGAAACATCATTAATTGCAGACACAGGAGGGATTTCCACATAGGTGTATTTCTCAATAGCTGTTTGTGTTAAAGGAAGTGTAAAAATATCCAGTTCGGATTTGATACATTCGTCTGACATTGCATGAATCAACGACATGATTTAGAAGATAGTGTTGCTTCGTCTTTTCAAACTTGTGGATCTTTTGACACGTTTCGTGCGACTTCTTCGTCTCCTTTTTACAACTGGGCGTTTCTTAGTGACGCGTCTAGTCTTCTTTATAGCGTGACCACGCCCCCTCCTCATACGGGTCCCTGGGGGCTTTAGCCCTCTGCGCATGACCATAAAACCATGACCGCTCTGTCCTTCCATCTTGTCATTATTATTATTAAATGACTTTGACAAGGCACTGGTTACAACATCACTTACTATATTTTTTGCTGCAGCTTTTATGTGCGGCTTTGCTATACTGAAACCCCTTCTTAGAAACGGGATCGCCATACGATATAACCCTCGAAATAGACCCCCGATCCCTGACGCAAAACCGGAGCCGTACATGACTCCGGTTCCGGCATAGCCCGGGAGACCGTGTCCTGTCTGGGCCTGGTAATATGATATGTACCGGTGGGGGTCTTCTTCGTAGGGATGGAGATAAGCCATTTTTTAAAACAAATGTTTTCTCACCGGTCTAAAGTGAAGTTTTGTCACAACTTTGCCGTAGGTGAATCGTACGTCTTTATTATTGTCCCCTTTAATTTCGATCCCAATATCTGAAATGTAGTTCTTATTAAGACGGACGTAATGAGGCTTGTTGTATCTGACACTGACTCCTTTGTTAATGGTAGGCTCGATGTGTACAGTCTCTAATAATGGAACATATGCGTCACCGACTGCTTGATATTCTATTATATCTATGTATACAAATAGAGTGTAAAATCCCGCGCTTATGTCAGCCTGGTATGGTGCGTATGTGCGAGCTTCTTCGTGTTCATCAGAACTGTTTAGATCTTCTATAGGAACACCTGTTTTTAATCCTAGAATATTGGCTAGCTTTCCGTAAAACGTTAACGATGCTCTCTGATTTGACTTGAGAAATATCTTATTCTTTATATTATCGTACCTGAGCTGCACCCCCGGTGGAAGAGTTGTGTTTATTTCCTTGAGTAATACTGAAATATCCTCAAAATAGCCATATTTTATATTATTATGATACGTAGATATTTTTAGGGCTTTCCGGAAAGTTTCAATATTTAGATCCCCTCGCACTTTGCTACGTTCATCGTCGTTCAAGCATTGCTCGCATTCAATAATAAAACTAGCGTCTTCCTCGTTGAAAGTATACCATGTTTTTGGATAGTGGAACTCAACCAACGCCACCTCCCATAATCCTTTTAAATCCATTGCTCTTGCCAGTCTAGTTCTGTAATTACCTATCTGATTTTCGGGGTAGATATGACCTGATGCATTACACGGTAGCGTGACGTAGAACCCCTCCTCCTCAGACATGTTTTTTTGTAAATGAGAACGCTAACGACTCTCCTAGGGTTTTAAAGGAGACTGAAGATCAATCACCTGTTTTTCACGAATCCAGCTATTGAATTTTGATGGCCATCCAAACCATTTCACCAAAACGTACATGGCTTTTCCGCGACGCTTTTTATCGAGAATTTTTTCGACCTTAAACGATTTATCATCGCTCACAATGATTTTCTGGAGTTCTTTTTCGTAAAAAAAACCCTGTATTATTTCTCCATCATAGTCCTGTAATTTATACACCGGTACATGCCTTGGTATACAAGATGCTATTGTAAAATATTCTTCGGTAAAATTTTGTTCATAACCTTTGGCAAATATATTCCGGACTTTAGATACCCTAACGATATCTCCTACGGCGAATTTAAAGACGGATGTCTCTTTATGCTTTTTCCCGTATAAATTGTTGAATACCACGGATTCGTTTTCTTTATTTACGTCCAACGGTCGCATTTTTATGGATTTGTGATAACTGGAGTTATACCCATCTGTCAAATCTTGCAATATATCACAGTAGCGTTTGGAATTTATAGCTGTAAGATACCTCCACATTCGTCCTTTTAAAGTTTTATTAAACCTTTCGACTACACTCGCTTTTAATTCAGAAGCTGTTGCAAAATGTGTTATATTATATTTTTTCATCATCTGCTGAAAAGACCTGTTGAAAAACTCGGCACCCTTATCTGTCTGTAACTTGATGGGAATTCGTCCCTCTTTCAAAACTGACAGAAATGCTTTAGTTACTTCGGACGATGATTTATTTTGCAGCACCCTTGTCCACGCATATTTTGAGAAAATATCAATAATAGTTAAAATATATTTGATATTGTCGTTCTCTTTTGCGTATGCGGTCATATCGACTAAATCGGCCTGAAATTGCTGGTCTTTCCCATACACCACCACGCGGTTCCGCTTATAATGTATTGGCGCAGTTCGATGGAGAGTGTATGTGTCCTGACTAGTGAGCCATTTGGACACTTCATTATCAGATAGTCTTACACCGTGTTGTTCTAATACAGCTTGTTTTAATCTATCTTTACCCCCAAAAGCTCCAGAGTTCGCTGGGTCATAGTATATCTTTTTCATTAGTTCTGCCATGTCAACACTATGAGATTTCAGTCATAATGAATCGAGTTGCAAATTTGTTCAGTATTTATTTTATTTTTTTATTTTCACAATATAAAAGTCACAAACATTTTACAATACAAAAGTCACAAACATTTTTTTATTTTACAATATAAAAGTCACAAACATTTTTTTTATTTCACAATATAAAAGTTACAAACATTTTTTTATTTCACAACATAAAAAGTTACTAAACTTTTTTTTATTATTATTTGTATTTTACAATATAACGTTACAAAAATGATTTTTTTAGAAAGTAAGAGGTAGAAAGTTACAAACATGTGTAATATGAATTATATCACACAAACAAGAAATAAAATTTCACAGACATTTCAAAATTCTTCTCCATAATGTATTCGACTAAAAAATCAATAATATTACATACATCCGGGTTTTCGTTACTTAACAAACTACAGACATCAGTTACATACGTACAAATACATAATATATTTCCTATTCTAAAAAGAGGGTTCTGATCGTTAGACATTAGATCGATAATGTTTTTGATAACAGCAGATGGTATGTTGTCGCCGGTGACAGACATGTTTATCATATGATTCCATTCGTCCGATAATCCCCTCACGACATTCATTAAATCCATTAGCCGTTTTTCATCCGAAGTTATGGTGGTATTTGTATTCCAATTATTCCGTATAATCTTGTGGAGTATGTTAGATATCCCACATTTAACACGTGATTTAAAGAAATATTTTGTAATCCAAGTGGTAGAGCAGAAGTTCCCCATTTTCACACTAGGGTAATCTCCGGATCTTCAGATACGACACGTTTCCACTTATCCACAGCCGTGTAAATTATTTCCTCGCATGATTCGTCAATCAGCTTGTCACGTATTGAAGATAATTGTTCCACTATGTACATTTCATCTTTGAGGCCGTATAAAATTGCCTCAACAGCTCCCTTGATCCTCTGGAGATGAGGTCTGCCTCCGTACTGACTCAAGGCCTGAGCCAATATGTTTTTTAACTCCGGGGTGAGAAGTTTGAGACTGATTTCTTCAAAACAGCCGTAAAAATAATATGCAGAAGGTTCAAACAAGCAGCTGTGTCTTGTCTGAGATGGATGGTCCACTGTGCAGCCGAGACAGTCTTTCTTCATTTGTTTGTCGACCAGAATTTCCAAAATGACAGCCAGAATAGCTTTTATAATCCGGTGACCTGTATCCCCGAGACAGCCATCCGTCTCATCGATGGGTGTGTCCGGGGTCTCGCTCGCGGGGGCAGGTGCAACTCCGTAGTTTCTGAGGAAAGCCAAATTGTGGTATCCGAGTTCAGTACAGAATGTATTTATCCAATCGATGCTTTTCTCAGGTAATCCATTTATCATCATCGGTAATCCTTGTGTTGTATCCGGTAATCCATCAGTAGTTCCAATTAGTTGAGATGATGAAGAAGAGTCACTTCCTTGAGACATGGTGCGTGAATGAGGGAAGCTTTCAAGACCCAGCCTTTTAATGTTTGTAGATTGTGGGTGGAGTTATTTGAGAGCCACGCCTGCATTCGACATCCCACTCGGGGTGGAAGAGTTTCACTTTGATATTCGTGTAGCGCTCATAGGCATGGGTCCACTGGAAAAGCTGATTGACCTTGGAAAAAATATTTTGCATAATAGATAGATCCTTCCATTGGAATATGAATTTCAGATCATATAATTCCAGATGGTCTTTTTCAGATACCGGCCATGAAAATTCTGGGTATCTCCCAAAATCACTACAGAGTATGTAAATGTAATCCTCTGAATGCTTATTTATCTGATCGGTCAAAATTCGATATCTCGTACCCATGATTAATCCAGCCCACTCACCAATAAAGAGAGGCATGTCCATACCTTCTTGTAAATCCGGCCATACTTTTGAATAGAATAAAATCCAATCCCTTTCAGTGAATTTTAACGCAGGATCATCCGTTGATTTTTTGGTAAATCTCTCGTCGTTATCCACGTTAACAAATCTGACTTCTCTGTTGATTTTGTCATAAACATACGTACACGCACGTCCTTCAGATAGGTGGAATGTATATTCCACACGATCCGCCGGCTCGTGGAGAAATTGCGTTAAACAGGGTCCGTGAATTCCACGTTTTTTTCGCGGAGCTAAAGTTAAATCCTCCATAGCGACATCAATGGTCTTCTCAGGTGTATTCGGGGGTGCAGCCGCTGCCATTGTAGATTAGATGATTTGTAAAAAAACATGTAGTATTTCACTTCAAGTTTGCGCTCCTTTTTAAACAGTTCATGTGCCGGAGGAGGGAGGGAGGGATTCCCACGTGACGTCATTTTAGGGATGTCCTTAAATCGAAATTGGCCTCTCAGGTTTGAGAGGGGTGCGTTAGGGGTGTGGTCTCTTTGGGTCGTTGCATCGGTTTTCTTTGGGTCATTTAAGTTCGACCACCGAGATGAGCGGATGTGTTTTCTATTTGGGAGCTTGAAAGGGGTGTGGGAATTTACCACGGTGACATCTGTTGGGGGCGGAGCTAGGGGTGGAGCTTGGGTCTGTCTCTCTGTAGTGCTCGGAGAACTTCATTTCTAACTGGTCTTCGGAGTGAGAGGACGTTTTCCACTCTGCCCCATCAGCACAACGAAACACTTTTGTATCTTTTAAGCTCTGAGTCCTTTAACAATTGGGTATGTAAAAACGTAACGCTTTTTAAAATTAGTTTGTGTTTCATGTAAAAGTTTAGCAAAATACTATGTGAAAGTTAAATGATTCTTTTTGTAAATGAAAAAAGTTGTTTTAATGTTTTAACATCTTGAAAATAACACTAATTAATTTTTTAATAACTCTTTTTAGAGAAAAGTTGTTTTAATGTTTTAACATCTTGAAAATAACACTAATTTTTTAATAACTCTTTTAGAGAAAAAAATACAATTTTAACTTATTCCACTGCTGTTTTAAAGGTGATGAATGTACATCTGTCTTCTTTAATAAAAACACTGATCTCATCTCTCTGACTATGTTTTTATTGTACATTTCTTTAAAAAATACACTGTTTTAGAACTACTGAACGTGGAAATTTCCCACGCTTCAGATGTTCAACCCATAAGGAGGTGTGGCGTAAGTCCGATTTTCCCACGGTGTGTACGTACAGCCCATAAGTGGGAGGAGCTAGCGTGGAAAATTCCCAGGGTCAAAGGGGCGGGGCTTAGAGGGTCATAAAGCAATAAAACTGTCAGTTTTTGTGATGAAAGGTACCCTCTGTTGAGGCAAAAACAAGTAACTAACAAAATAGCATCAGGCATAAGAGACATCAGGATTCAAATTGTCCTTAAAAGATATTTATTCTTGCAAGAATGTTCCCAGTCCATCCACAGTCCAGCTGCAGGCGGAGTGAGACTCAGAGCAGAGGTTGACCAGCTACTTTATAGTGTTCTATTCAAAAGCTATCTCCTACAGCCCCCACTAAACAAAATAACAAAAGGGACCCCCCCTTGAACCCTTCACAGCACAAGGAACAAAAGGGACCCCCCTTGACCCCTCCCCAGCACGGGAATCTCCTTACCTCTGAAATCTCACACACACACACCCTGCAGCTGTATCAATATCATAAAAGAAACTCAAAATACAGCCAAAGAACGCATGGCATTCGTTTGTTAAATCGTTGAAAATAAAATACAAAGAAAAGATGAATTTTTCCACAACACCTCCATTCTCTCTCTGATGTTTATGTGTCATTTTGACACAAATACATATTAATAAATGACATTTTGATGTTTGAAAGTCTCTTGGTTTACACCAGCACGCATATGCCCAGTGTTGGTGAATGGTCACGTGATCCGCGTTTTCAGTCGTTTTAATGTGGACGGAGATCAATTCTAATACGCAGCTAAAACGCTGGTGTGAACGGAGATCGCATTCGTTTTAATTCTCTGTTTCTAAACTAAAACGCAGTAGTGTGGATGGGGCCTTAGAGTGTTTGTTTTGTTAGATTGCCATTTGTTTGATTTAAGACAGTAATTTAATTTGTATTGTGTTAAGTAAAGTTATAGTTTTATTAAAAGGCTCATTAAGGTCAAACTGCAATTCTGACTCCTGGTTTCCTGTTTGTGCTATGGTAAGGTGACCAAGGTCTTATCTTTCGATTTCAATCTTTGTTTCCTTATAGTACAAGGTGCCATATGAAATGTTTCATTATTAAATGTATCTTATATTAGAATTTCTCACCATTCTTCTCACCTCTGATAATGTGATTTGGACTAAATTATGTCAGTGTTCCATTTTCTTTCATTTTAGACACCTCATACATTGAGTGACAGAACACCCTGATTTGTCGTGCTATATTTACATATTTGGTATTGCTGGATTCAGCACAACCCCATCTTTCCAACAAGTCATCATATGTGTTTCTATGATAATCCCTGGCAAAGCAACCACAAAGTAAATGAAAACATTCTGCATAAATATTCAATTTTTGCATGTCCGCTTATTTTAGGTATGTGTTTATATGTCTCTATTTATTCCATACATCAAGATATTCACATCCAGTCTTTTCTAGTAGGTAAACTACTCCGGTAGGGGTATCTCAAAAATTAGGGGGCATTGTCACTAGCCTATAACGTCTGTCAGCATCCGAACCCAGGTGGAGGAGGGACTTAACCCCACTTTTCTCAAATACTATTGGTCCAAAAGACATCAATCAAAGAATAGATCCTCCAATAGGAATTTCCCCAGAGAATGAGCATTCACACAAGATGTCTCTCAGCAACAGAGTGGCTGTTGACGTGCGGTGAAAAGTGAAAAGTGTCCGGAACATGGTTAGTCTACGTTACATTTGCGGTTTGCCTATTATGAACGAGGCTGTGAGTAACTGAATATTATGTGGGTCTAGCGATCTACTATTGGGTATGTATATCTAACCACTTGAACATTATGAGGTGGGTGTTTTTAAATTTATTCATTAATTTTGTCTATTTTTTAGTGCGTCAATCCGCTTGTGAGCGGTTTTTCTCTGTGGACTCCGAGGCAAATGCTCCCTAGACAACGTCATTAGACTGCACTGTTTGTTCTGCTGCCATTGTTTTTTGTTTCTTTCAGGAGCTGAAGGCCCCCGGTGTAGGGAAGCTAGCTGTCCTTGCCCTTTTGGTGGTTCCTTCACCGAGTGTTTTGCCGTTGGCACCTGCGTTTCCTTCACTTAGCGAGTGTGAGAGTGAGTGTTTGTGTGGAGTAGAATTTGGTGAGTAGTGTGGTCTTAGGATACTCACTGCCCAGCTCGCTGCCCTACTGGTAAGCCTCAGCCTGAAAGTATTTGTTTGTTTTCTTTATTTTTGGTCCGGTGCACACCGAAGTGGTGTAAACTCTTGCCCCCTGAGTCAACAGTTTTTAGATATTTAAACTAATTAGTGTTGTGAAAATAAAGTATTTTGTATTCAGATCCACGTCTCTTGTCCTCTGTGGTAGCGAACCTGGGTGTCTTATGAAATGTCCCCGTTCACATAACGGGGTGGCGTAGTCTGCTCTTTATTTTGCTCTAAGTGTAACTTGTGTGACTTTTGCCCTTCCACATCTGACTTCTGTTTTTTTTTTTACATACACAGTGTTTTATATTAAAGTATTGACATGGGTAACAGAAAATGCAGCTGAAAACAATATTGCAACAATATTGCATCTTTAACCCACTTTGGAAGCATATGGGTGGAAATACTACCTGTGACTTCATGTGTGATTTCACAAACAGTAGATAAACCAATTCCAAAAAATGTGAAATGGAACGGTACTCAAGGTTTGTAGCCGCCACAGGCAAATTGCTACATGATGTTCCACAGGGATTGGTGCTCTGAGTCTTGTGACCTGTCGAGTGAGAAAGGGCCTAAGAATGTTATAATAAATGATGGAGTGTGGACTTTCTCATCCTGACGTTCAGTAGCCATTCTGTGTCTGTCCAAAGGCCACTTATTTCCTCCCACCAAACAGATAGCCATGGCGTGGTTGAATCCACACACTCCTAAAAGTCCCAATTAAAAAAGGTAGAAAAGAGTACAATAAACAATACTTTCTCTCTGTGTGTATAATATATAATATATATATCCACGTGAACAATCGCGCTCGGGCTCGGACCACAGCGAAGAGTGAAAGCCACCTAAGAGGACTTGCTGTTATTAGTATTAATAACAAAGTTGGCCAAGCAATACCGTACAATGTCATCAGTGACTTTGCCTCCAGAAAAGCTAGGAAGGAAAGATTTTGAGGACAGTTACACTGTATTGAGACAGTAATAATTGTCATTGTTGAACCCTTGCTGTTATTATGTTTCTGATTTCTCAGTTTTGTCATTATTTTAGCAAATAATTTATTTGATATGTTTTGAGACCATTTGTTTTTTGAAATTTTCAAAGAGTTAGTAAAAGAGTAAAGTAAAAGTTCAAACTTTTTTTATTTAAATATCTAATTTTTATTAACTATTTATTTTTTATTAATACATAACATCACTGTATTCATTTATAATATAACATTATAGTGTGACAATTGTGTCAATATTCGTCAAGCACAGGTGACTCCGCGTGGTGGGAGGGGGCCCCAAAATCAAATTCTGCCTAGGGCCCACAAAAGGCTCGGGCCAGCACTGCGCGCACACACACAAACACACACACACACACACACACACACACACACACACACACACACACACACACACACACACATATATATATATATATATATATATATATATATATATACAACAAAAATAGAACGCAAACCGATAAAGGTCACATAATGTTTCTAAATGTTTTCCCCTATAAAGGCTTTTGTGATGGAACAAGAGAATGATGACATTTCCCATTCAACGTGTTTCTTCTTTAAGTGAGAAACTCTTTTACTTTTGAGAGAAAAAGTTTTATTTAAATGTCAAATAAGCTTAACTTAAGGTTGAATCTTACATTTAAGTTGTAATCTTAATTTGTGCATGTATTAATACACAACCAGTCTGTGTAAATCATAAAACCAATACAGATTTATATGTTTTTGTCAAGGAATAAGGGATTGCTGAGGAGAATGTCCCTTTAGATTGTTTCTTCTTTGACTGAGTACCTCCCATCAGAAGGCACAGATGATGCAGCGATCCAAAGGATTTTTTTTTGTTTTTGCTAGTTTGCTTAGAGATGGGAAGGTTTGTTCATGATTTCTACACCAAACTAATTGTGTTATTGATTTAATCTTTCTTTTTAATTGCTAATGTGAACTGTATTATTAACTTACCATAGTGTTATTAAATGTATTTCACCAATACATTCAGCTCTGAGTTGTGTCATCTTTTATATATTTTTTTTATCTATGTAAATGTCTATGCACTTTTGTGATTGTAACCTGCAGCGTGTGAACAGGACTTTTAATTTGGTACCCGAGTGTGACGTCATACGGCGGCGCCGCGCTTCAGCATCTGTTGTGATTCGGCTGAAGAAAGATTTGTGTTTTAAGGTGTTTAACGCGATAGAAACCGTTTAATCAGCTTCAAGCGACGCCTACTGATTTAGGCATTATTCATTTTAACAATGCATTGCTTTATCTAACATTTATTAACGTCGTGAGCAAAGTAACAATGAAAACTCGTGAATAACAAAAGGTGCGTTTCAATTCGGTCTCTGTGAGTGAATCAAATACTTTTATCAAAATGATTCAGTGATTCGAAGCGCTACATTTCTATTTCTACTAATCATTAAATACTCAAACTGCCTAATATATTAAATATTTGTATAATTTGTAGTGCTAATTTCGAGTGCTGTTTTTGTGTAATCAGGTGATTTAAGTACATTAAATCTGACTGACTCCCTTACTAGTTTTCTGAACTACTGAACTAGAGCAGATTGAGATGCACACATGCAGAGATTTAGTTTGCATCTATTTTTCTTTCTGTTAATTATTCTCATTTTAAACAGGAAAAAAACACAGAAAAATTCAACCTGATCTCACAGAATTACGTGAAATGAACACGACCCCTTAACCCCGATTTGCGTGGTGGTGGCACGTAATGTGTTACAATTACGTGTCGGCACCACGCAAACAACACCCATACAAAGTCAATGAGGCTCATTTGTCGTGGTGGACACACGGATTCCCTGGTTCAACAGTGGGCAGCGGTAAATGTTGTTTTCTAGTTTACGAAACGTCCTCCTTTTATAATTTATTGTAGTGTATTAGTTCCGATTTTTGTTGTCTAAATAACAGTAAATTGTTTGTGATATAACTATCCATTTATAGATGGAGTAGTTTTAAAGAATGGCCCGAGGCTGTGTTAAATAAATTGTTCCCTTTACTTTATTAAACCATTTACGATATTTTATTCTTTTCAATTGTATTGTCTGTCATAGCAGCGAATATTATTAATAATTATTATTATGAATCAGAAGACTTTCAGTCGTTACCACGGCAACGATACGTCACGTTACGCACGCTTCTTACCCATAATCACCGCGCTTTTACCACTCATTTCTACCGCCACATGACTACAGTAAGTATCTCAACCCAAGGGGTGTTTGTTTGTTAAAAAGCACGCAAAACCTTTGCTGTTATTTCTTTAGTTGTTGCTGGATTTAATCATCCCTGGATTTTAAGGTTGAATTTGTTAGTGTTGCATTATCATTTACACGGCTGCCCGCCGAAGTAGTTACGTTAGCTAGCCAGCCAAATGACAGCTGTCCCGTCCCCGGCACAGTAGGAATGTGGCACTTCCACAACAAAAATCAGTTTAAACTCATGTATTTGTCCATGCGTTGTGAGGACAACAATTAACAACGCGTTGTTGCAGTGGTTAAAGTTTTATTCAAAGTGCAAAGTAAATATCAGAAGAAGTGTAACTAAGGAGAATTACCGCAATCGGGGATGGACTAGAATAAAAAAGTGGACCGGGAGTCTTTCCAGAGGATTTGACTGCTCAGTGCGACTCAATGTCAATGACCGTTCATACCTGATATAATTAATGCATAATTAACTTGTAATTAACATAATTATCCTGTAACACTTTGGTGCCATACTTTTGTAAGACTTTGCCATTTTAGAAGACACTGAAATCATCATAATTGTTACTTTAGTTATTTGTGACATTGAGAAGAGAGAGCAGTAAGTTAGATATTATGAGAAGCGTTTTAATCATGTGTTTTTTATGCTATGTGGACAGAAAAAGACCACCTTTTCCATTATTTGTAGGCCTAAATAAAAATAGATTTGTGTTGGTACTTGCTTGTGTCAAGTGAATGTGGTACAAATCTGATATTTGTACAGTAAGGATTGATTTGTATTGTACGTAGTGGTTGTGATTGATACATATTCAATTAATAAGTACAATTACTCTGTCCTAACAATTAAGAAATGCTCATTTACTACAAATGCTATTCTAATAATCTTTTGCTTTTTTCTTGTTTTACAGCTATATTGCAACACTTTGACTCCACCAACACACACATATACACACACACGCACACAAATCAAACCAACGGCACTTTTAAGAGCCACTCTCTCTCTTTCTCACTTTCTTCATTTTGTGTATTGTTTTTATATTGTTTGTATTTGTATGTGATGTCCCTCAATTCTGACATGAGGGTCTTTGATGATCCCAATGATGCCAGGATCCACATGGCAGCATTAATTAGTGATGCTTATCTCCATGAGGCCAGGGTAAGGCTTGTCATGATAAGCAAATAGTGCCTAAGTCTTAAAATAATAATTGCTATTGCTTTTATAGATCTGATGTAAATGGTTAGTAAGACCCTTTTATGCAACTACTGAATAATGCTCAATTATAAGGGCTGCTGATATAAGTGCTCTGCAATATAGGCTGCCATGGCCATGGGAACTGCCTTTCCTAAAAAAAAAACGAGGAAAAGCAGGAAGAGATCCCTCACTAATCCACTGGTCACAGGCAGGCGTGAGAAACGTCGGGAAACACACTGCCCTGAATCAGGTTTGTTCTTTACTAAAACATGATTACTGTATCTAAGAATAAAGATAATTCATTAAATAGTGTTTTGGTGGTTACACGTATTATAAAATGAGAGTCAGATACCACTTTGACAAAATGGTGTTGCAATGTTTGTGAAAAATGTTCTTCTCACTAATATATAAGATAGTTAAAGAGCATGCGACTGATAATCCTTACTTGTGTTGTGTATAAATAATTGATATAGTTTCCCTCCCTCCAGTCCTTATGGAATATTTTCATTTGGAAATGAATTGGTTTCATGTTATATTGATCAAAGGGTTAAGCAAAATGACTGTCTCTGCAGCTGCTTCTCAATCCAGAAGAAGGGATCCTGTGCATGAGGAAGGCTTTCAGATAGAAGATCAAGAGTTGGCAAGTCTTGGTGAGAATACTGAGTGTTACAGTAGTACAGTAGTGTAGTTACACTACACAACAGTTTTTCCAATTTCCACCATTTATTTAAATTAAGCATTATGTTTTGTCTATGCTTCCACTACAGACTCACAGTATAACTGAAATATACTTGTGATCATAATCATGAGTATAGACCTTTTAAGGACAAGTGAATGTATATTTTTGTTTTTTAGAAACAAGACTCCAAGAGTTAAGGGACACCATAACTGCAGTCCAGGTTCCGGAGGGAACAGACAGAATGGTTTCTGCTTGGGAACAAAGGCAGCTTCTCACAGATGTGAGAATGAAAACTGCTAGGCCTATACTTTTGGATGCAAAGCTCTCAGCCGAGAGAGTATTCATCCAAAATTGTCACAGATGCTGTGCTGTAGAAGCTGTGATTAGGTGCCTTGACTGTGTACCACTGGACATGGAGTTCCTCTGTGCTACCTGTGACATGGAGGCCCACAAGAGAAATGTCTTCCATGACAGAGAGGCTGTGTTCCACGGGTTTCTTGAGCCCATTCCCCCTACAACTGCTGTGGTGGTGAATGAAAATGGCCAGCCTCAGTTTTGTGAACAAAGTATGTTAAAATTAGCATTATATGAAATTGTCTCATACTTATAGTGTAATTGTCCAAATGTTGTTGTAGATAGTGCACATGTTTATATTTAACAGTGTTTCTAAATGGCTTAGACATTTTTTTTTAAAATGCTAATCTCATTCTAAGCTTATTCTAAAAACTCTAAAGTGCAAGTGTGAAATTTAATAGCTGAATAACAAAAGTATGATTGGTTTTGACAGTTCTGTCCAGCATATCTTTGACCAGCTAAGTCAATTGCGTCTTAATATTTTTCAAAATGTGCTTAAGCATTTACATGTTGTTTCAACATAATGACAATTACAGGTGGAATAGTGGTGTGGCCAGTTTGGATTAATTGTTGGGTTTTAAAGCACTATTTTAAAAATGAGGTTAGCGTTTTGGGAAATGCATCTAAGGGACTGAGGAGAAGCTGTAAATACACCCTTCATAACTTCTTTCTGTTTTGCAGTATGTCAACTGCCTGTTCCTGCACCAAGGTCAATTTGTGAATGCACTCACGACCTCACAATCACTCCAGGAAGCTAATTTCTGTGGTCACCATCAATGGTATGTTGTTCTGAAAGCCCTCCTTTTTGTGCAAGTATTATTGTACTAGAACTTTACCACTGTGTGCAATGCAAAGCTTTTTATCACCATGTTATTTTCAGGCAATGCCCAAATGCCATGTCAAATAGCTAATATATCATATATTTGTATCTCTGTATAGAAGGCAATCTGTTGCAATTTGATTACTGAAATTATTTTAGTCTTGACTACAGTACAGTATATTCACTTGTTCACAGGACGATACAATGTCTGCTTGCCTCGCTCCCAAGGTGAAGGACCTGCTTGTTTATCGGTACTGGCCAGCTAGCACCAGCTGCCAGACCCTATACAAGTTTGATGTCTTCACCTCGTTTAAGCATATGAAGGTGACTGCACCAGCCATGTCCAGGCAGGCCTTCCTGAAAATGTTGGAGCACAGATCTGTTCAAGCTGGAAGGGTAAATCTGCCTGAATATCATTGAAACATATAACAAACAAAATTATATTACTGTATACCTAATATTTAATTGTGGGCATTGCTTCAAAAAATTCTAACCAATCATTTCTTAATATGCAGACAGGTAGTATCTGTGCTGATACATTTCAGCGGAGCTTTTTTGAGTTTACCTTCTGTGAATACAAAGAAGAGGATATGTGCCAGGTCCATCATTTTGAGTGCCCAGCATGTTCTCCAGACATGTTGGCTGTCTGCTGTGATGGGAACCGAAAGCATTACCGCTTCAGCAAGTCAAAAGGGTAGGTATAGGTATTTTTCAGAAGTTTATTTTAGACTTGTCTAACACAAATAGTAGCCCTTCGGGTTGTCATTGAGTGATCATAACTTACATTTTAACAAATAGTAAATGTAGTACTTGTGATTTTTTATTACTGACGCATGTTATCTTATCATGGACAGGACTGAGGAGCCACCCATATATGAGGGCTTGTTCCTGGCCAAGGACGAGGAAGTTGCTACCTTTGTTGATCTTGTCAGAGGCAACATGAGAAGTGTATGAACATTTGATTATTATTTTTTTTAATAATAGTTGTTTATACAGATATTTTAGTTTTGTGTTTTTATGCATCTTAAAATGTGTTATAAACTGACTTTATAGACAAATGACAGTGCTGTCTGCGGTATTGCCAAGTTCACCGCTGGCAGAGAGATGTCCAAAAAGTCTGGTGCTCAGATAGATGAGGAGGGCATTCAAGTTGCAGTTTGCAGGTGTGTGTGTGTGTGTGTGTGTGTGTGTGTGTGTGTGTGTGTGTGTGTGTGTGTGTGTGTGTGTGTGTGTGATCCTGGAGTCTGATATTTGAGTTTTAATGACAATCCAAGTCTTTCACACGTTTGCTTGCTTGCAGAGTGGTATTTATCTATCCTTTGTAGTAGCCAAGTATTATATTTATCATATATTTTGTCATAGGCACTCAGTTGACAGAGATGTGTGCTTAAGCCAGGCCTTACTGGGTCAATTGTTTCTTAACCACTAGATTTTCTTCTGATTTATCAGACATGGGTTTCTTTTACGAGGACTGAACCATTACCGTGGAGAAATATTTGCTTACCCGATGTTTCTTCAAAGAGAGATGTCAAAGAAGGCAAATGTTACCTTCTTCTGTATGGATGTTACATGCAGGTAATCCTCATTGTCATATTGCAAATCCAACTCCATGATTAAAATGTCTTGTTTCTCAGCTTTACAGTGATGTTAGTCATTTTAGATTTCAATTAAAAATGGATCTTTGTTACACTCACATGATGCTGCTCCTGCTTTTTAGGTACTGGCCCTACCTTAACAAAGTAGCAGAGGGTTTACCAGAGCTTCTGCCATTGACAGAAATGAGGCCATTTCTGAGCGTCATGCATGCCAAAGCCCATACAGCAAAATGCGAGGTACATGCAATAACTTTAAGTCTGGTATGGCTGTAGCTATAGGGAAATAATGGGTCGGATAATAGAACGTGCTGTGTGTTATCTTTCACTAACTGCTTTTCAGCTGCTTTTTCATATTTGTAGGACAGAGATTTTGTTTTTCCCCACCAAATAAAAAGCTTGTGTCATGAGATGTTTTAGAGATAATTGTATGCATTAATGTATATATAACATTCAAGCAATCTTCAATGCAAAGGATTAGTTTTACATTTGTGCATGCTATGCCTGATTGGATGATATTATATCAAAAATTCTGAAGTACTGCTACATAACACTTCTCACTCTGTGTTGCAGGTGAGATGGGGTGGCAGAAGCCAGGATGGAGCAGGAAACACAGTGGGAGAGGAAGTGGAGCAGGTATGGTATTGTTGTCAGTATTTTAACTATGGCTACAAAGAGTCTTAATAGAAACCATAACACCAAAAGGCACTTATTTGTCATCTAAGTAAAACACCTGGGGGCTGTTCCATAAACCAAGATTAGAGTATAAGCCAGGCTTATTTCGGTTAGTCAGGCTTATTGTCGGTGGATTCTGTTTCATAAAGCAAACTTAAAATAGTTCAAACTCAGTTACCCTGGCAACTTATGCTGGGAAATTAGCCTGGTCCAGGGCAGGCTAACTGTCAGGCTAAGCCTCAGCTGTTACACAGATCCTCTAACACTGACCGACAAGAACACAATGATATTACCACTGACACTCTCTCATACCATTATTGGACTTTATTAACCACTATTAGTCCAAAAATAAATACACAGTATACAGAAAATCAACTTAAATAAGGCTACAATGATAAATTAGACAATATAGACCTATATAGATAGATAGATAGGCCTAAATACAATATATATACTACAGGTTTTCTTTTTTTTACTGGCTGAATGTTTTGTGCCCAAGATTTAATTAGATTGTTTTAAAGATTTATGAATACATTTCTCTCTGGTTTTGTTTGGCAGCTGTAGTACATGTTTATGATTATTAGAAGAACATTAGAACACAATCTGAAAAAAGCTTTTTAAAGCAGAAGTTAAAATCACAAAATTAAAAATAAATAATTACAAAAGCAGAGTATAAATTTTAACTGGTAAGATGAATCTGAGCTTAGTAATTGACAGTATATTAGCCTACATTTGATTTACCCCATTACAATAGTCCCTTTACAGTTATTGCTATCATAAAAATACACTTGTAGGTTTAAAATTCTAAATAAGGGACATCTAATGTCCAAATATCAAATATTTTAGCATATATATATATATATATATATATATATATATATATATATATATATATATATATATATATATATATATATATATATATATAGTACTTTATTGTGGCTTTCAATTCAAACACATTTAACACAATTATACAAATGGACAGTTCCTTTAAAGACATAATATTTTCCCCCAATAAATATTCCTTATTATTTATTTTTCCTTCTACTTTTTTTTCTTTTGTGATAATACCCACCAACACATAGCATAAAAAACACATGATTAGAACAATAACCAAAAAGTATAGACACTTTTACATATGATTTAAAAGGGGGAAAAGACAAAAAACAATAAATAGATATTAATAAAAATTTAACATTCACATATTTATATCAAACTCTTATAATGACACATAATTCCTAATAGTTATTCAAGTAATATTATTTGAATATAAAATATTCAATATTAAATAAGTCAATAAATAAAATAACAAATAGCCTAACTAGAAATAAAAGGGAGGGAGGGTTATATAAAAATGTAGTTAATGTAGGCATATATATATTCCTTTATTTTATGGAATATTCTTTGATTTTAGAGTTGCACATATCTTTTCAAAATGTATACATTTGCTCTTAATTTCATGTTATCCTCTCCATAATGTACTTTAGAAACTAAATCTACTTATTTAAAACTGGGGATTCTTGCTTTCTCCAAAAAAGTATTGCATTAAAAGCTGTAATTCTCAGCATTCTAAATAAGTATACATCATCTTTATTAAGTAGCATAGGTCCTATACCCAAAACTATATTTTGTATCTTTATATATTTAGTTTCTTAAAATAAACTTCCCTGAATTATAGGCTACTTCACTGAAGTACTTCTGTTTGCTAGAAGTTCACTGCAACTTATCCAACATCCTAAAGATAAATTATTATGATTAGAAGATATTTCTAGTGTTATAAAATATCGCGTATTAATTTTCCAAGCAAAATGTATATTTTAGTCAGAATTATTGCGCTCCTATTTGGCGCACATGCGCACAGCAGCGCTCGTTCAATATGAAGATTAGCAGCAAAATTGATACATTTGCATGACTTTCTAACATTTACAGATGGAGAATATAACAAGTTTTGCACTGAGGGGAAAAAAAACAGCATAAAATATACGCTGTTTGATGGTGGATCGATTTGATCCACGATCGACCTCTAGGGCTGCTTAAGAAACGCGTGCACACGCAATTATCTAGACTTGATAAACCTGGATCAAATTAGTGAGATTGCGTGAACTTCAATTACCTTTTATGGAACCACTTTAGCCCCAACTCATTTGTTAGGCTCATTCAAGTCCGGTTTTGGAGTTTAATCCCCGCTTTTTAAAGCGGCTTTTATGGAACAGCCCCCTGGTGTGAGGGATAAAGTACATCCTTTATGTATGAGTTAAAATAAAGAGCAGGCAGTTCAGTTGTTTTTAGCAATTCAAAATGCATGCATGCATACAGGGTCCCAAATTCCTAGGATAATACAGTACACATGTTTTCTATTAAACCACAGGTTTAAGATCTATGGTGTGTAGGTAATATTTTTATGTAATGGAGACCAAAATTTAATTGTATTATTTTCTTTATAGGTGAACAGCTTTCTCTCCAGGGCAGCACTTGTCACAAAATACATGACAAAGGCTGGTTGGTGTTACACTTACATTACATGCTCTGGTAGCCTAAATAAATAATAATAAATACTTAATAGTGTTTTTACAGGGAATTAAAAAAACAAAGTTTCTCTGTTCTGTTCTTACGAAAGTTATCATTGTATTACTTCAAGGTAATTACCAGTTCAACTAACTTTTAGTGATAGGGTTTAGGCATGTCTGTTGGGTTTCTCTTATTGCCTTTTGAATGTAAAATCTTAATTTTTGGCTTGTGGGTGCCTTATTGTTTTCATCAGGAAGAGTGAACATGCTAACGCGACAGGCCATGGGTTGGAACAGAAGAAAGAGGGACAACCTTCATCAAGTGTTAGCCCACAGATATGTCAAAGTAAGGGTAAATTATAATTGAGATCCTAAGCACTGCCCCTTTCCCTCAATGCACCAACTACAGCTAGATCTGAAACTATTTGTTGATTAATTGTTTAATCATGTTATGGAAAAAAATATTTGACTATTTTGATAATAATCATGTTTTATTTAAGTAACTGAGGGGAGGGTAGTGCTTAGGATTGGTCAGTTATCTTCTAAAATTGTAACCTCACTGTTGTACAGACATTTTTCTCCTATTTACAAGTCTGCTTGCTAGTATATTTAATGTGTTATTTAATGTTACACCTGTCCTGATGAATGTCTTGTACCGAAAGCTCAAGTAAAATTGGTGGTTTTTGCATTGTGGTGGTGCATAGAGCTTTTTTCTGACATTTTGTTATTTTTTCTATTTAAAAGATTACAGAGAGGGCAAAGGTGGAAGCTGCCAGCCTAAGCAACATCAAGAAGGAGCACAACCTTGATCAGGAGACAATACAGCAGTGGGTGTGTGATGTTAGACAATGGGCGGTCACAGGTAAAACATGTAAAGTACACTATGTATGTGTGTATATACACACACACACACACATCTGTTAATGACTGTACCTTTATACAAATAATAAAAGGTGGCTATATTTTGAAAATGTCACTAATTGTGTCTCGTCAATTGTTTTGTTTCACCTATTTAGAGAGAGTCTACACTCCAGGTTGTACTGAAGAGCTAAGGGCTGACATTGAGAACATCACTGTAACCCTTTTGCGCAAGAAGCAAGATCTGTATCGTCAGCATGGTTTGTTGTCAAATCAAGTTATTTAAATGAATAACACTTAAAAAAACAATAATAATCTGGGATTATGACAGTTTTCTTTTCATTTCGATTTGCAGATAGCAACCAGGCAAGACAAAGAAAGAGAAAGAAAATGACAGAGTTGAAGAAGAAGCTTCGCGAAAAGGTCTTGCAATACAACACCGTAGTGGAAGGAGATCCGATTGACGAGGAGTTGGCTTGCAGTCTGACAGAGGGATACATCCTACCATGGGAGAGACATGAAGATGGTATGATATGTATGAATTGCTAGTTTAGCTTGTTGTTCTTTTGGTTGATTTCCATAGTATAAGCCTATGGCATCACTCTACATTGGCTTTACAAAATTTATTCCATTTTCCACATTTCCATATTTACCATTGTCCTTTTTGTTACTTGTCATGCAACAATACAGGAATGGGATGATACATTGAAATAAAAAATATCATGAATACCAAAATATGGAAATATTAATCACGGAGCATAAACATTGAATGGTGAGATCAACACCATGTTATTCTGCTGTAGTAATCACAAATAAAATGCTTGACCATCACAATTTCACAAGCTCTCAATTTGAATGGAGAATTATATAATTCAAATTATATTATTGTGACTTCTATTCATATTTTGAAATTGTTTATATTCTACAGAAACAATGCTGTCGCTAAAAAGATTTCTCAGAAATAACATAATTCTGTTATACTTATATAATAATATAATAATAAACATTCCTTGTCCACTATTCCATTACTTTCCCCAACCAAAGGCAACACCTTCAGGTTGAAGAGATCTGTCTTCGACCAGGTAATGCTGCTGAAACGCTTGGAGGAGGAGCAGAGCATCCTGGTAAAGGAGATGTCTCAGCACATCAAGTACCTTCTGAAGCAAGTGCAAGAAGTGGAGTCACTCAGAGGACAGACATTGGAGCGCATCAAAACCAGCAGTATGTACAAGATCTTTAGATTTTAGTATCATGTATTTATTTATTTATAATATATATAGACAGACAGACAGACAGACAGACAGACAGACAGATAGACAGATAGAGAGATAGAGAGATAGAGAGATAGAGAGATAGATAGATAGATAGATAGATAGATAGAGAGATAGATAGAGAGATAGAGTTGTGATCAGGCACTGAGCTGACCAGCTATTTGGCACTAGTGTGCACAATGTAAAAGTTGTAAATACAGTAAATATAATGACTAAAAAGGTAATGTTGAAGTTGCAAATTCAGCATTGTAAAATGCAAAAATAGTTACAAATGTCATGTTTTGTTTGATGTGTCATCTTTCTCTTTCTATTTTTTCCCACAATTCCTCTACAGGTTTCGGTGACCTGACAGAGGATGCTACACATGGGCTCAACAGTGTCCTCAATCGGAGGGGTCACTCACTTAGAAGTCAACACAAACAGGCTGTTAATGCATACAGCAGTATAGCCACTATGGAATGTGATTTCCTTTCCATACAGGAGGACATTGAGGAGTGGGATGACAATGGCTTCACCAGCCCCGAGTCTGAGGAAGAAGACACCTAAAGACCACTGCCAAACAACACAGAGGAACTGGAGATTTGTACAAAAAATCTTGCCTTGCCTTTGTTTTAAATAGCTGTACCAAAGTATCTACAGGAAAGTTTTTGTAGATTCTGTATGTATTTTTATTTTAAAAAATAGAAAAACATTGATTTATTTATCTCTTCTAACATTTGAGCTTGCTGATTTCAGATCAAAACTGCTTATTGCTGCTTTAAATAATTAATTGTCATCATCTTTGCATGGAAAAATCTAATGAAGATTCAATGGCAGTCTGTGTAATTTTAACAAGTATAATTCGAATGTACTTTGGTATTTCCATAATATAAGTGGATTTATATTTGTATGCAATATGCATATACTACCCATATTATTTTGTAGTTATTTGTAGTTATAGCATACTGAATACAGTCAAATAGCATTGAAACCATAAATGTTATTCTTTTATGTTTTCCATATGACATCATCTAAATGTACATACAGACAGACAGACAAATCCAAAGAATTTTCACTTACATCCTGTAAAACTGTATAAAGAAATGTCTTTGTAACTTGTGATGTAGTGTGCTCAATCAGTTGATCGCGTATCATCTCGTCTGTCAATGCGCCGAATTTACAATGGCTGGCTAAACCTTTTAGATTGGAGACGTACTGATGGACGGACTCCCCTGGTAGTTGGTGTCGTTGTCTAAACATGAACCGTCTCAATTAAGCACTCTGTGGGGCAGCAAACTGGTCTTTTAAAAGTTTCACTGTCCAGGGACCTGCTGTATGATGAATAGACATCATTGCCCTTGACCTTTTGACCTTTGATTAGAATCACTTTTTTCTATTTCAGTTTATTCTAATGGGGATTTGTTATACCCTATATTTACACATATTTGACTATATGAGTGGTTTTCTGTTTTGTTTCAATAAATATAATACCAATATAACGGTTTGAATAGTAACTCCTTATTATGGGAGATGTTCATTTGGACCAACATGTGACAATATTTCAAGTATGGATCATCAACATTTGCTTATTAGACATCATAAAGACTATAAAAATACAAAAGTTAGAAAACATATATCAATAGGGTCCATAGGGGAGGAGTTCCAGTGATCCAATGTCACAGATTTTTTAATTTTTTGTGTTTATTTGAGTTTTAATGCACCATACATCATCTAATCATGACTCCTCATATCTATCAATTCCTCATGCAAAGACGAAGAGAAAATGTGGATTGTGTCTGTAGGATGTATTATTCAGATTCTATGTAGATTTAAAGTTTTCATTTTTCACAGCCGAAAATCAAGCACGGACACAAAAGATGATACAAAAAATCACATATGGGACAATCATTTGCGTGGGGAACATCAAAATTCCTTTACTAGACACCTTAAGGATTACAAAAAACTAGGTTAAAAAAATATACCTTTCGGGTACAGGTGAACCCCCCCTTCCTACCCTACTAATAGGGGTGCCCCAAATTTAGTGAATCAGGCAGACTCCTGGCCTTCTTTCTTTTATTTTGTTTTTATTTTATATGCAAAGCACTTTGAAATGCAATAGTGTGAATATTTAAACTCCTTTATATGTAAAGCATTTTGAATAACTTAATTTTTCTTGCTCTCATTTTGTGCCACTGTAATAAACCCATTTGATGGAATTGTCTGTTGTGTGTGAACTTAATATGCTGCAGCAGGAAATGTTCAGTTTGCATTAGCAGTGACTTGATACAGACTTTTTTCACAGCTACACTGCATGATAAAGCTGTTGTTCTCTTGTACTTATATGGCACTTCTACTCCACTACATCTCAAAGGGAAATATTTTTACTTCACTACATTTATCTGACAGCTTTAGTTACTTTACAAAGGTGGAGTTTTGCACACAAACAATATGAAGAGTATAAATTAGGTACTCAACAGTTTATACAAGAACAGTTAGTACATTAGTTGATCGACAGAACTTTAATTGCCAGCTATTTAGATAATTTTTCAAGTCATGTCATGTAAACACATTTCATGGTTCCAGCTTCACAAATGTGAAGATTTTCATCTAGATTATTTTAATAGATATTTTTAAACATTTTTAGGTTTAGACTGACAAAACAAGCAATGTGAAGGTGTTACTTTTGGGCTATGGGCTCTCGATTAATAATAAAAAAAAAAATCAGCAAATTCATCCATAATGAAATAATCATCTCATGCACTCAGAGACAAAACTGTTCACCCACAAATAACTACAACAGTAAAATCCTGCTTTTACATTAACACATGAGGAATAATAATATCATGATAATAATATTACAATGTTTTTCTTTCTGCTTTGAATACTTTTACTTTCAATACTTTACTTTTCCTGATTATACTTTCATAATTTTACTTAAGTAACATTATCAGTGGTTATTTTGACTTTGACTTTTACATGTAACAGAGTATTTGTCCAGCAAATTATTAGTACTTTTACTTAAGTAAATGATCTGAAAACGTCATCCACCACTGACATCATTTGAAAGTACTATTTGGACCCCTAATAGGCCCTATGGACAGCTGCACTACTTCCTGAACTTCAGCCAGCTCCTTTGTTTCCTGTCTGCCATTATTGGACAAACTGATTAATCCAGGTGTGTCTGATTATTGTTGTTGGTCAGACACACCTGGATTAATCAGTTTGTCCAATAATGGCAGACAGGAAACAAAGGAGCTGGCTGAAGTTCAGGAAGTAGTGCAGCTGTCCATAGGGCATATTGCATCTTTTAGATTAATGCTGATGCTCATAAGTTTATGAATCTAGCCAAAACACTCAAATAGTCTGTTTTTTGCTTGGCTGCGGTACATACATATGTGCAGTATTGTTATAATACTAAATTTCTAAAAAATATATAAAAGTTGAGGTCGGGGCCTCAAAGTCCTCACTGAAACTATGCCTGAGCCAAGGCTGTGTCCATGAAAAGTTAAAATTTAAACTTTGTTGTAGGACTAAACCAAATATATGGTTGGAAAGGGCTCGACCTGGAGAGTAACATATGTCAGTCTGAAGGTTGTAAATGGCTCCTGCTTTGAAATATTGACCTCTGAACCTTGACCTTGGTGCATGTTTGAAAGCTTGTCATTCAGGAACAGAAAGGCCTACAGACATGAAACCAACTGTTATAAATAGCTATTGACTTCAGCTATATGACTATACCCATATGGGTAGAGTCACCAAGAGGTTTTGCTGTCAAAAATGGTCAAACTTGATTTTCACCTATTTAACAGTAAGGTATTTAAAATTGTATTACACAAATGTGATTCCCATCCCCTTTAACCCATCAGTGTATTCTTGCATCATTATTTACAAATCCCAATTTCAATATATTGAGACATATATTTTTTAAACTACAATTCCCTCTAGCCGCGCCATGCCACTTCATACTAATTAGTGTCATATTTGTAGTTTTTTCTGTTTGCAAACGTTAGGCTGTGAATAGGGTTGTAAAAAGATGTATGCACTGAATACATTAAATATCTAGTACAGCCGAACTAGTACTTACACTGTATTTAGGTGTTGTGTGATATCCAAAAGTAAAGATTTTGGTTTATTTTGATATTTTCCGAGCTGGAAAACAAATCAGCGTCACAGTAGTTCTTCCGGTTTGCAAAATAGGGTTTTCATAGAAACACATATCATGATAATATCTTAATGTTTAACTGCAGCCGAAGCATATATTACACTGAATTTATGTGGTTTACTTTAAAAAAGCAAACCGGTGATTAAGGCGATTTTAGCAAGTAGGCCCATATACACGCGTTTCGGGATTATGTTCACACTCGGCTGGAGTTACATAACGTACCTCCCTAATTACACATCGGAAGTGTAATTTAGGAGCTTTAGGCATTTGTAATTAGAATTTCAAAATGTTTGTTCGGCCGCTATGACTTAAATAAAATTGTTCCTGTGTGCTTAGTAATGTTATCAGTACGTTACACAATACTGCATTTTGTTAGTAAGGATTAAGGTGCTATGTAAATTACGTGGTCAATGATATGAACAGTGTGTGATCAATGATATATGGACAGACCTGAAAAAACACCCATAATAAATTAAAACATTTACAGTGCGTACTCACGTTGTTTGTAATAGGCTTAACTTACTAATATAAGGCTACAAATTACTCCTAAATGTGTAAATATGTATATAATTTCCTTTCTCTTTTCCTTGTTGTTATACAGGTATACATTACCTTTATCAAAGTCTCAATAGGCTATTAACTTTGCTAATGTCCATATGTTAACTCTCCTTATGTGATTTATGTCCATATTAAATTCTGATTGTGGATTTACTGATTATCAAATAAAGTTTAACTGGAAGTTTTCAACCATCCCCTTGATAAAAACAGTCCATAACAAACTAGCTATGTCACAGATTGCCAAACTTCATAATAAAAGACAAATCTGAAAATGTCACATAGTACACTTCATTTATTTTATTAGGTATAGTTCATGACAGTGAAGTGAATAACAGAAATGGCAAATGAACAACAAATGTAGTACCAAAAACAGCACTTTATTTAAGATGATCTCAATTCCCTTATTTGAAGTGTGTGTGTGTGTGTGTAGTCCCATTTGTGAAATGCACATTTTCATTCCCATCAAAAAATTAAATAGTTATTTTACATTGTCAACACACAATCAGCTTCAAGATGAGTAACTGCTACATAGGGTTAGTTCAAACAGTATGTTATGCAAATAAGGACATGGAATGATTTCATAGTTACGGTACTGTAATTTAGCAAGAGGTTGAAAGATTGATAATAAAATTAAGGCATTTCGAAGCCTGTGAATAAAATGGGAAGTTGCTCATGTAGTTTAATTTTATATTTGTGGCGGAGGTTATTTAATATGAAATCTTAAATGAAACCGTGTCCTTTTCAATATTGAGCTATGTCCCCCAATAAAGCACGCCAACTGTGTGTGTCATCAGTGGACTGAACATTTTGGTAGTTGTGAAAGGATCAGTTGTTGCCCATAGTTTAGCTTGTCTGAGTCAAAATACAATCAACTGTAACTTTTCCATGGTCTGTTGGCAACAAAACAATCCATATAGGGGTCCTTCAAGTTTAAGAAATGTTAAGTCTGTTGACTGTTGCACTTTATTGAATCCATACAGATAAAAGAGGCTGCAACAAACTTGAATAAAAACCATGAAGAATATTAAAGTTCAAATTACATTACAAACTGTTTAGCTGATGTAACATGACAATGTTATGGAACAATACAAGTGGACAACAAAAAAATATGTAAAGAAAATACACTTAACAAGAACAAGGAAAAAATGCATGTGTGCAATGTATGTTGCATATTTGCAGGCTAGCTGCATGGGAATCAGGCTGGCTGCCAGGATGGAGGCCAGGTCTTTCCACTGAGAAAAACATAAATGAATAGAGGGAAGTCGAAGGAGAATTAGTTAGTATAATACACATTGAATTGATTGTAATGAATGTAACATTTACTGTTTTACAATACCTTTCTGTTCCTTGTCTTTATTATTTCACGGACTGGGAACATTTCAAGCCGATTGTGAGGGCAATCTGTAATTGTAAGGAATACAGTGAGGAAAATAAGTATTTGAACACCCTGCTATTTTGCAAGTTCTCCCACTTGGAAATCATGGAGGGGTCTGAAATTGTCACCGTAGGTGCATGTCCACTGTGAGAGACATAATCTAAAAAAAAAAATCCAGAAATCACAATGTATGATTTTTTAACTATTTATTTGTATGATACAGCTGCAAATAAGTATTTGAACACCTGTCTATCAGCTAGAATTCTGACCCTCAAAGACCTGTTAGTCTGCCTTTAAAATGTCCACCTCCACTCCATTTATTATCCTAAATTAGATGCACCTGTTTGAGGTCGTTAGCTGCATAAAGACACCTGTCCACCCCATACAATCAGTAAGAATCCAACTACTAACATGGCCAAGACCAAAGAGCTGTCCAAAGACACTAGAGACAAAATTGTACACCTCCACAAGGCTGGAAAGGGCTATGGGGAAATTGCCAAGCAGTTGGTGAAAAAAGTTGGTCCACTGTTGGAGCAATCATTAGAAAATGGAAGTAGCTAAACATGACTATCAATCTCCCTCAGACTGGGGCTTTATGCAAGATCTCACCTCGTGGGGTCTCAATGATCCTAAGAAAGGTGAGAAATCAGCCCAGAACTACACGGGAGGAGCTGGTCAATGACCTGAAAAGAGCTGGGACCACCGTTTCCAAGGTTACTGTTGGTAATACACTAAGACGTCATGGTTTGAAATCATCCATGGCACGGAAGGTTCCCCTACTTAAACCAGCACATGTCAAAGTTTGCGAAAGTTGGCCCGTCTTAAGTTTGCCAATGACCATTTGGATGATCCAGAGGAGTCATGGGAGAAAGTCATGTGGTCAGATGAGACCAAAACAGAACTTTTTGGTCATAATTCCACTAAACGTGTTTGGAGGAAGAAGAATGATGAGTACCATCCCAAGAACACCATCCCTACTGTGAAGCATGGGGGTGGTAGCATCATGCTTTGGGGGTGTTTTTCTGCACATGGGACAGGGCGACTGCACTGTATTAAGGAGAGGATGACCGGGGCCATGTATTGCGAGATTTTGGGGAACAACCTCCTTCCCTCAGTTAGAGCATTGAAGATGGGTCGAGGCTGGGTCTTCCAACATGACAATGACCCGAAGCACACAGCCAGGATAACCAAGGAGTGGCTCTGTAAGAAGCATATCAAGGTTCTGGCGTGGCCTAGCCAGTCTCCAGACCTAAACCCAATAGAGAATCTTTGGAGGGAGCTCAAACTCCGTGTTTCTCAGCGACAGCCCAGAAACCTGACTGATCTAGAGAAGATCTGTGTGGAGGAGTGGGCCAAAATCCCTCCTGCAGTGTGTGCAAACCTGGTGAAAAACTACAGGAAACGTTTGACCTCTGTAATTGCAAACAAAGGCTACTGTACCAAATATTAACATTGATTTTCTCAGGTGTTCAAATACTTATTTGCAGCTGTATCATACAAATAAATAGTTAAAAAATCAATTGTGATTTCTGGATTTTTTTTTTTTTTAGATTATGTTTCTCACAGTGGACATGCACCTACGATGACAATTTCAGACCCCTCCATGATTTATAAGTGGGAGAACTTGCAAAATAGCAGGGTGTTCAAATACTTATTTTCCTCACTGTATATTATTTGCACCAATGCCCACAATATGTGTAGTATTTTTTGTGCAGGAATCAATTCACAATGCACACATTTATGCATTTTTTCAACTGTTTGTCATTAGCACATTTAGCTCCTCCTAGTGAGATTTGAGAACCACAGGAGTATCAAAGGCTGCATGGTTCTATTCAAAATCTTTTGTTTCTTTGCCATCCCTTCTTTATGTTGTGTCTCCTAATGGACTGTTTACATTTTACATCGCTTGCCACAGAGCAGATATATTTTACACTGGTATTCTTTACACTGGGACTTTAACTTTGCAGTTCTCTAATTACAGGGATGTGTAGACAACCATCAATTCAATTACTATTTATAGAAAAAAATGATAAAATAATATAGCATCTAGGCATACAGTATAATTGCAATCCTGAATCAGATCCATAATAAATCAATAATTTTTAGAGGGTTTACAAAAATCGCATTAACTTCAGGACGATTATGCGGGGGTAAAATGTCTGTACAATACATGCCGTGCATTGACTAAAACACACCTTTAATTTTTTGTGGTCTTTTACATTGCCGTGGACCCTGCAGTGGTGGCTGCACAGCTAGGACCTGGTGTGCTGGTTCCTGGAAGGGTGGAGCTGGGTGTGGTGGTTCTCGGATGGATGGAGCCAGGTGTGGTGGTGTGTGGCTGGAAAGAGCCAGGTGTGTTGGTTCCTGGATGGATGGAGCCAGGTGTGCTGGTTCCTGGATGGATGGAGACAGGTGTGGTGGTGTGTGGTTGGAAAGAGCCAGGTGTGCTGGTTGCTGGATGGATGGAGCCAGGTGTGCTGGTTGCTGGATGGATGGAGCCAGGTGTGCTGGTTCCTGGATGGATGGAGTCAGGTGTGCTGGTTGCTGGATGGATGGAGACAGGTGTGCTGGTTGCTGGATGGATGGAGACAGGTGTGCTGGTTGCTGGATGGATGGAGCCAGGTGTGCTGGTTGCTGGATGGATGGAGCCAGGTGTGCTGGTTGCTGGATGGATGGAGCCAGGTGTGCTGGTTGCTGGATGGATGGAGACAGGTGTGCTGGTTGCTGGATGGATGGAGCCAGGTGTGCTGGTTGCTGGATGGATGGAGCCAGGTGTGCTGGTTGCTGGATGGATGGAGCCAGGTGTGCTGGTTGCTGGATGGATGGAGCCAGGTGTGCTGGTTGCTGGATGGATGGAGCCAGGTGTGCTGGTTGCTGGATGGATGGAGCCAGGTGTGCTGGTTGCTGGATGGATGGAGCCAGGTGTGCTGGTTGCTGGATGGATGGAGCCAGGTGTGGTGGTGTGTGGCTGGAAAGACCCAGGTGTGCTGGTTGCTGGATGGATGGAGCCAGGTGTGCTGGTTGCTGGATGGATGGAGCCAGGTGTGCTGGTTGCTGGATGGATGGAGCCAGGTGTGCTGGTTCCTGGATGGATGGAGACAGGTGTGCTGGTTGCTGGATGGATGGAGACAGGTGTGCTGGTTCCTGGATGGATGGAGACAGGTGTGCTGGTTGCTGGATGGATGGAGACAGGTGTGCTGGTTGCTGGATGGATGGAGACAGGTGTGCTGGTTGCTGGATGGATGGAGCCAGGTGTGGTGGTGTGTGGCTGGAAAGACCCAGGTGTGCTGGTTGCTGGATGGATGGAGCCAGGTGTGCTGGTTGCTGGATGGATGGAGACAGGTGTGCTGGTTGCTGGATGGATGGAGACAGGTGTGCTGGTTGCTGGATGGATGGAGCCAGGTGTGCTGGTTGCTGGATGGATGGAGACAGGTGTGCTGGTTGCTGGATGGATGGAGACAGGTGTGCTGGTTTGTAGATGGATGGAGCAGGGTGCGGTGATGTGTGGGGTGACGTGCAGACGGATGTAGTCTGGGTTGCTGGTGTGCCAATGGATGGAGCCTGGTTTTGTGATGCTGTGGCTGGTGTTTCCTGTTGTGGTGACTGGATATGGGTGGTAGGGGTTAAGTCACACGTCACCAAATGTAGGACGAAGTTCTCCTCTTCTTGAGGTAGTTGGTCTGGGTTGAGTCTTGTCCAACCTATAAATGGACATGGAGAACACACAAATATAATATATAATTTGCAAACGCCGGTGCTGACCGGTAGGATGCTACTGCCAGTGATGCATGCACTCGTCGGGAGAGTGGCATTAAGCAAAGTTGAATCTTCTGTAAAAACACTGAATACTGCTCTTATTAATACATGTGCAGAAAAAACATTAGTTCAAAAATCGGGGTTGACTTGCTTTATTGTTTTATTTCAGCCAGTGATGTTGGGAAACGTTATATGTTTTGTAAAAAAAAAACATACTCCACCCTGCTCTTATCAATATGCTATTAGTTAAATAGCATTAGATAGCTATTACCGATGTTGAGAGAAACTGTTTATTATTTTTTAAATATGCACATCGCTTCTCTGTATAGCATCACCTGGTCGGAGAGGCAGCAATGTGTAAAGTTTGGCTGATTGTTGACTCCTAATGTTAATTATTGTTGTTCCAGTAAAGTGGATTCATTTCTAAAATAAGCGGACTAAACAGGTTATCTGTCACTTTTTAGAAAGGGGCAGGGCACGGGATAGTAAAAGTAATATAGTAACATGACGAGTAATGTAACTAGTAACTTTTAATTCCCTGTAATAAGTAAAGTAATATTATAACTTTTACAGGTGGAGTAACAATTCCCTGAGTAACTTGCCCAACACCGGTTGTGGTCTCAGTGACTTTCATGCCGTTAGGTACTTTTTTGCACATCCAATCTCTATTCACAGTGGCACAAGTAGTAGATTTACTTTGACTATGTTTTAAAAAAATATATTAACATTAACACAAGTTAATCTTAAAGGGTAAAATTAGTAGGATTGTCTCTTGCTGTTTGTAAACACATGATTCAAAGTTGGCCCATGCAGAGAGAGCGGCGATTGAGCGAGCTCCAAACGAGAGTGAGCAGTGTTAGCAAGAACAAAGCAGTGAATCAGAGAAATAAAAGGTCTTCTGATTGTTTCATTTCGGTTACATTCTAAAGCACAAATAAACATGACCCCACCTCCACAGAACCCTGTTGGAAAGAGCGACTTTGGCAGATGTTGTGTGAATACAGCCGAAGCCACCGTCAGCCTTTAATGTTTTTTAACCTGCTATAAGTGTGTGTGTAGCTCAGACACACAGACCTGTATGATGGAGAGAGAACACAGAGGAAAGAGATGGAGACTGCAATGTAACCTGATTGCTACGTTACTATAGAGTCAGAGTCCTGGGCCCGTATTCTTAAAGATTCTAAGAATCCTCTCAGAAAACTCCTAATTTAGCTTAAAAACTTTTACATAGGAGTCTTAGCTTAAGAGTGATTCTGAGAGCAACTCTTGAGCAAGGAAAAAACAAAAACTTTTATCTTAGTGAGGAGGCGGGCCTGACCCCGTTGCTGTGTGACAAAATCTTTTGAAGACTGTGATTGGTTGGTTGTCCACGAAGGAAAACAATTTTTATGTATAGGGTCTATTCTAAGCCTTCACATTGAAATTACATGCGTAATCTGGCGCTATAGCATTTATGTGCTGTAACGGAGATGTTAGCATGTCTTTAATAAGATCGGTCACTAAACATGATCTCTGCATTATCTAATCTATAGCGTCTTATAGGCTAACTCACTGTCCATTGTCTGCAACACATTTCTTCTCCCTCTTCATCTTTCTGCCACTTCCGGCTGTAAACGCCCACATTTCTAAGAATTTTCCTAGAATTTTGTCACTAGGAGCTACTCTTTGCATTAAAGGAACACTCCACCGTTTTTTGAAATAGGGCTTATTCACCTTCTTTCATACATTTAGATAGGTGGGCAAATGCATTTTTGTCTCAGTGCATGCATTGTTTTAGTTTGACAGGGTCGGCGCTAGCTTAGCTTAGCATAATGAATGGAATCCTTTGTTGCCAGCTAGCATGTCATGAGTAAAAGTGATATAAAAAAAAAAAACACCTAATTACGTCTTGTGGCCTGCGTATTCACAACAAGTACAAATAGTGATGCAGATTAACACAAGGCAATTTTCTAGGCAGATTTTCTAGGCAGAGAAATGAGTGGTAAAAGCGCGGTGATTATGGGTAAGAAGCGTGCGTAACGTGACGTATCGTTGCCGTGGTAACGACTGAAAGTCTTCTGATTCATAATAATAATTATTAATAATATTCGCTGCTATGACAGACAATACAATTGAAAAGAATAAAATATCGTAAATGGTTTAATAAAGTAAAGGGAACAATTTATTTAACACAGCCTCGGGCCATTCTTTAAAACTACTCCATCTATAAATGGATAGTTATATCACAAACAATTTACTGTTATTTAGACAACAAAAATCGGAACTAATACACTACAATAAATTATAAAAGGAGGACGTTTCGTAAACTAGAAAACAACATTTACCGCTGCCCACTGTTGAACCAGGGAATCCGTGTGTCCACCACGACAAATGAGCCTCATTGACTTTGTATGGGTGTTGTTTGCGTGGTGCCGACACGTAATTGTAACACATTACGTGCCACCACCACGCAAATCGGGGTTAAGGGGTCGTGTTCATTTCACGTAATTCTGTGAGATCAGGTTGGAAAAATTCCTGGCGAAGAACTGAGATCCACATGACACTATTATAAAGATGGAGTTTATTAAAGAGGAGAGGAAAGACATGAAGACTGAAGAAACATTCAGTGTGAAACAAGAAGAAACTGAGGAACACACAAAGATTGAGTTTATTAAAGAGGAGAATGAAGACGTGAAGATTGAAGAAACATTGAGAGTGAAACATGAAGAAACCGAGGAACAAACAGGTTAGTTTCTCAAAGCTGAACTCAGTCATTTGATTTCTAATAAAAACCATAATAGAATGAGTTGCAACATTGTAGACAATTCAACAATAATGTTTGCTTTATATCATTCAAAATTACATTTTATATTTATATCTTAACTACTGGAATAAAAGCAAAATGGTCCTGAAGCAAGAGAAACTGTTAGCCTACCCTGTGCACTGCACTGACTGCTAACTGTTACTGAGAAAGTATTAACCACCGTCACGTCAAAATAAACCATAAACTATTGCTCAATATCTAAAGTAAAGGAAGTAACAGCTAGCTGGCGTCAGTTACTGGTAAAATGCATAGATAATGTTGAACAGTAAAATCTCAATTTAGCTTGCACCTAAGTTATATAGCAACATATTTGAGTTTGCTAACATTAACGTCAGCCAGTTCGAGGTGTATGCGTAGGCTAATGATTACGTTAGCAGCACATTTCCTGTATCTAAGAATGATAAAACATGGACTTACCTGCAATTTATGCACTGGCATCATCTCACAGTTTCTTCTTTCTTTTCTCTGATCCTGACTCCTGCTGTCTTTTTCTGAATAAACAGGGCAACATTAGATAACATTTAGAGTGCCAATAGATAACATTAAATACTCTTGTTCTGGCTTTTTTGTTATACATGCCTAAAAAGTGCCTAATAATATTTCTATATTATCTGCATTATAATTATTATGAGTTTGATGATTGATTTTTCATTAGGCTATTTTTGGTGACCTATGCACAGCATGTGGTGGGAGCGGCGATATTCAGTATAATTTTTTGCTGGATCGGGGATCGGTCAGACGAGATCTGAGATCCAAATCCTATATTGTGCCAGTGTTTCCTATAGGAGGAGAATGTACTGTGGTGGTGGTGGCAGGGCGAAGTGGTGCAGCGCTGTGTTTGTTGAGTGGGTTCAGAATAAACTATTCGGTTTATTACAGAAAATACTCAACATTGTTAAATTCATATTATGCATATATTCATATTCATAAAATTATATTAGAAGCATGAACAAATATTATCAGAACGAAACCTTCAGATTTCCAAAACTATTTACAAAGTTGAACGTTTCTGTTTGAGCAGCGAATTTTTCTCTGCTTTGAAAAAAAAAAACTTTCTAAGGGGCCGATCACACCTGACGCGTTTTTTGCAGTGAGAGGCGCCTATTTTCAATTGGTTTCCTATGGCAGCGAGCGTTGAGGCGCCCGCTGCGCCTTGCGTTTTTGAAGTTGAAAAAAAAGCAACTCCGAGCGGAAAAACCGCCCGACGTCATCGCGTTTTTTACCACTGTCCAATCGAATGAAGTGAGAGGCGGGCCTTCCGTTTAAGTGATGAAAGCTAAAGTTGCTTGAACGCCAGGAAAGTGCGATGATAGAGGATAAACTTGTGGTGCTCTCGCGGGTTACTAGGAGCTTAACAACTTCACGAACCGTAACTACCACAATGTTAACAGAAAGTAAATAAAGACCTTAATAAAAGTCTGATTTGACGTTTACTTGACTGACAGGACAGCTGTTTCATTGGTTGCCTAGCAACATAAAAAACGCAGCGCACTGCCGTTCTGTGTAATGTAAAGTACTGTGCACCTCGCGTTTTCGAACCTGAAAAACGCGTCAGGTGTGATCGGCCCCTAAGAGAGCTTTCCAGCGGTGCTTGTGATGACGGTGCATCACAACGATCACGGAGCATCATGTTGATTTAGAACGCCAACTTTTGTTGAATTTATGAGAAATCTACAGACGCAAACAGACAAAGTGTAGTAAAATAAAGACCTAAATATGTATTTCAGACTTTTTTCACCTGGAAGAGTGAAAGAAGACATGTTATTGAAGACAGATATCCCAAAATCTCGAATTGACCAGTGAAAAAAAACAACAATGTTTTTGCCTGCCATATCTCGCCTTAAAGTCGGCATGAAATGGAAGTTGAGATTGTCATTTTTTC
>NW_028296433.1:0-122664 GCF_964197995.2 Scardinius erythrophthalmus
CAATTTTGGTGAAGTTCTGAGTTTTCATTTGGGATGTATAGGCTTTTTAGTGTATTTTGCCACGCCCCTTTTCTAAATGACCCTGTTACAGCCACCCAAATGCAAAAGTTCAACTTTTTTTCGATAATTATTGATCTAGAGAGTCCAGAGAATTGTCCTAGACTGGTTTGGTTCCGATCGGGCGAAAAACCAGGGACTAGTTCGCAAAAGTAGGTTTTGGACAAAATCCGACATAGCAGAAAATTTCCCCTGCCTACATCCAAATCGGAGATAGCCATTTTGTCCGCCTTGAGCCAAGGATTCCAACGATATAAGACACTTGATCCTGGGACAAGCGGTCTAAGAGTTATGAGTGATTTTGAACTTTTGGTTGCTGTAGCGCCACCTATGGGCCATTCGGGGTCATACTCTGATAGGTTGTCCCCAAATTGAGGCCTACCATCTGGCCAGGTTTCAAGTCTCTAGGCCTTACGGTTTGTCCTGCACGATGCGTTTTACGAATCCTTACAATTACAATAGGGTTTCAGCATTTCATGCTTGAACCCCTAATAAGAATGAAGGCTTTTTGCCAGTTATAGCGCCACCTGTGGTCCGATCTCCATGAAACTCTGCATGCTTCCTCACCATGTTCTGACACATATGCTCATCAATTTTGGTGAAGTTCTGAGTTTTCATTTGGGATGTATAGGCTTTTTAGTGTATTTTGCCACGCCCCTTTTCTAAATGACCCTGTTACAGCCACCCAAATGCAAAAGTTCAACTTTTTTTCGATAATTATTGATCTAGAGAGTCCAGAGAATTGTCCTAGACTGGTTTGGTTCCGATCGGGCGAAAAACCAGGGACTAGTTCGCAAAAGTAGGTTTTGGACAAAATCCGACATAGCAGAAAATTTCCCCTGCCTACATCCAAATCGGAGATAGCCATTTTGTCCGCCTTGAGCCAAGGATTCCAACGATATAAGACACTTGATCCTGGGACAAGCGGTCTAAGAGTTATGAGTGATTTTGAACTTTTGGTTGCTGTAGCGCCACCTATGGGCCATTCGGGGTCATACTCTGATAGGTTGTCCCCAAATTGAGGCCTACCATCTGGCCAGGTTTCAAGTCTCTAGGCCTTACGGTTTGTCCTGCACGATGCGTTTTACGAATCCTTACAATTACAATAGGGTTTCAGCATTTCATGCTTGAACCCCTAATAAGAATGAAGGCTTTTTGCCAGTTATAGCGCCACCTGTGGTCCGATCTCCATGAAACTCTGCATGCTTCCTCACCATGTTCTGACACATATGCTCATCAATTTTGGTGAAGTTCTGAGTTTTCATTTGGGATGTATAGGCTTTTTAGTGTATTTTGCCACGCCCCTTTTCTAAATGACCCTGTTACAGCCACCCAAATGCAAAAGTTCAACTTTTTTTCGATAATTATTGATCTAGAGAGTCCAGAGAATTGTCCTAGACTGGTTTGGTTCCGATCGGGCGAAAAACCAGGGACTAGTTCGCAAAAGTAGGTTTTGGACAAAATCCGACATAGCAGAAAATTTCCCCTGCCTACATCCAAATCGGAGATAGCCATTTTGTCCGCCTTGAGCCAAGGATTCCAACGATATAAGACACTTGATCCTGGGACAAGCGGTCTAAGAGTTATGAGTGATTTTGAACTTTTGGTTGCTGTAGCGCCACCTATGGGCCATTCGGGGTCATACTCTGATAGGTTGTCCCCAAATTGAGGCCTACCATCTGGCCAGGTTTCAAGTCTCTAGGCCTTACGGTTTGTCCTGCACGATGCGTTTTACGAATCCTTACAATTACAATAGGGTTTCAGCATTTCATGCTTGAACCCCTAATAAGAATGAAGGCTTTTTGCCAGTTATAGCGCCACCTGTGGTCCGATCTCCATGAAACTCTGCATGCTTCCTCACCATGTTCTGACACATATGCTCATCAATTTTGGTGAAGTTCTGAGTTTTCATTTGGGATGTATAGGCTTTTTAGTGTATTTTGCCACGCCCCTTTTCTAAATGACCCTGTTACAGCCACCCAAATGCAAAAGTTCAACTTTTTTTCGATAATTATTGATCTAGAGAGTCCAGAGAATTGTCCTAGACTGGTTTGGTTCCGATCGGGCGAAAAACCAGGGACTAGTTCGCAAAAGTAGGTTTTGGACAAAATCCGACATAGCAGAAAATTTCCCCTGCCTACATCCAAATCGGAGATAGCCATTTTGTCCGCCTTGAGCCAAGGATTCCAACGATATAAGACACTTGATCCTGGGACAAGCGGTCTAAGAGTTATGAGTGATTTTGAACTTTTGGTTGCTGTAGCGCCACCTATGGGCCATTCGGGGTCATACTCTGATAGGTTGTCCCCAAATTGAGGCCTACCATCTGGCCAGGTTTCAAGTCTCTAGGCCTTACGGTTTGTCCTGCACGATGCGTTTTACGAATCCTTACAATTACAATAGGGTTTCAGCATTTCATGCTTGAACCCCTAATAAGAATGAAGGCTTTTTGCCAGTTATAGCGCCACCTGTGGTCCGATCTCCATGAAACTCTGCATGCTTCCTCACCATGTTCTGACACATATGCTCATCAATTTTGGTGAAGTTCTGAGTTTTCATTTGGGATGTATAGGCTTTTTAGTGTATTTTGCCACGCCCCTTTTCTAAATGACCCTGTTACAGCCACCCAAATGCAAAAGTTCAACTTTTTTTCGATAATTATTGATCTAGAGAGTCCAGAGAATTGTCCTAGACTGGTTTGGTTCCGATCGGGCGAAAAACCAGGGACTAGTTCGCAAAAGTAGGTTTTGGACAAAATCCGACATAGCAGAAAATTTCCCCTGCCTACATCCAAATCGGAGATAGCCATTTTGTCCGCCTTGAGCCAAGGATTCCAACGATATAAGACACTTGATCCTGGGACAAGCGGTCTAAGAGTTATGAGTGATTTTGAACTTTTGGTTGCTGTAGCGCCACCTATGGGCCATTCGGGGTCATACTCTGATAGGTTGTCCCCAAATTGAGGCCTACCATCTGGCCAGGTTTCAAGTCTCTAGGCCTTACGGTTTGTCCTGCACGATGCGTTTTACGAATCCTTACAATTACAATAGGGTTTCAGCATTTCATGCTTGAACCCCTAATAAGAATGAAGGCTTTTTGCCAGTTATAGCGCCACCTGTGGTCCGATCTCCATGAAACTCTGCATGCTTCCTCACCATGTTCTGACACATATGCTCATCAATTTTGGTGAAGTTCTGAGTTTTCATTTGGGATGTATAGGCTTTTTAGTGTATTTTGCCACGCCCCTTTTCTAAATGACCCTGTTACAGCCACCCAAATGCAAAAGTTCAACTTTTTTTCGATAATTATTGATCTAGAGAGTCCAGAGAATTGTCCTAGACTGGTTTGGTTCCGATCGGGCGAAAAACCAGGGACTAGTTCGCAAAAGTAGGTTTTGGACAAAATCCGACATAGCAGAAAATTTCCCCTGCCTACATCCAAATCGGAGATAGCCATTTTGTCCGCCTTGAGCCAAGGATTCCAACGATATAAGACACTTGATCCTGGGACAAGCGGTCTAAGAGTTATGAGTGATTTTGAACTTTTGGTTGCTGTAGCGCCACCTATGGGCCATTCGGGGTCATACTCTGATAGGTTGTCCCCAAATTGAGGCCTACCATCTGGCCAGGTTTCAAGTCTCTAGGCCTTACGGTTTGTCCTGCACGATGCGTTTTACGAATCCTTACAATTACAATAGGGTTTCAGCATTTCATGCTTGAACCCCTAATAAGAATGAAGGCTTTTTGCCAGTTATAGCGCCACCTGTGGTCCGATCTCCATGAAACTCTGCATGCTTCCTCACCATGTTCTGACACATATGCTCATCAATTTTGGTGAAGTTCTGAGTTTTCATTTGGGATGTATAGGCTTTTTAGTGTATTTTGCCACGCCCCTTTTCTAAATGACCCTGTTACAGCCACCCAAATGCAAAAGTTCAACTTTTTTTCGATAATTATTGATCTAGAGAGTCCAGAGAATTGTCCTAGACTGGTTTGGTTCCGATCGGGCGAAAAACCAGGGACTAGTTCGCAAAAGTAGGTTTTGGACAAAATCCGACATAGCAGAAAATTTCCCCTGCCTACATCCAAATCGGAGATAGCCATTTTGTCCGCCTTGAGCCAAGGATTCCAACGATATAAGACACTTGATCCTGGGACAAGCGGTCTAAGAGTTATGAGTGATTTTGAACTTTTGGTTGCTGTAGCGCCACCTATGGGCCATTCGGGGTCATACTCTGATAGGTTGTCCCCAAATTGAGGCCTACCATCTGGCCAGGTTTCAAGTCTCTAGGCCTTACGGTTTGTCCTGCACGATGCGTTTTACGAATCCTTACAATTACAATAGGGTTTCAGCATTTCATGCTTGAACCCCTAATAAGAATGAAGGCTTTTTGCCAGTTATAGCGCCACCTGTGGTCCGATCTCCATGAAACTCTGCATGCTTCCTCACCATGTTCTGACACATATGCTCATCAATTTTGGTGAAGTTCTGAGTTTTCATTTGGGATGTATAGGCTTTTTAGTGTATTTTGCCACGCCCCTTTTCTAAATGACCCTGTTACAGCCACCCAAATGCAAAAGTTCAACTTTTTTTCGATAATTATTGATCTAGAGAGTCCAGAGAATTGTCCTAGACTGGTTTGGTTCCGATCGGGCGAAAAACCAGGGACTAGTTCGCAAAAGTAGGTTTTGGACAAAATCCGACATAGCAGAAAATTTCCCCTGCCTACATCCAAATCGGAGATAGCCATTTTGTCCGCCTTGAGCCAAGGATTCCAACGATATAAGACACTTGATCCTGGGACAAGCGGTCTAAGAGTTATGAGTGATTTTGAACTTTTGGTTGCTGTAGCGCCACCTATGGGCCATTCGGGGTCATACTCTGATAGGTTGTCCCCAAATTGAGGCCTACCATCTGGCCAGGTTTCAAGTCTCTAGGCCTTACGGTTTGTCCTGCACGATGCGTTTTACGAATCCTTACAATTACAATAGGGTTTCAGCATTTCATGCTTGAACCCCTAATAAGAATGAAGGCTTTTTGCCAGTTATAGCGCCACCTGTGGTCCGATCTCCATGAAACTCTGCATGCTTCCTCACCATGTTCTGACACATATGCTCATCAATTTTGGTGAAGTTCTGAGTTTTCATTTGGGATGTATAGGCTTTTTAGTGTATTTTGCCACGCCCCTTTTCTAAATGACCCTGTTACAGCCACCCAAATGCAAAAGTTCAACTTTTTTTCGATAATTATTGATCTAGAGAGTCCAGAGAATTGTCCTAGACTGGTTTGGTTCCGATCGGGCGAAAAACCAGGGACTAGTTCGCAAAAGTAGGTTTTGGACAAAATCCGACATAGCAGAAAATTTCCCCTGCCTACATCCAAATCGGAGATAGCCATTTTGTCCGCCTTGAGCCAAGGATTCCAACGATATAAGACACTTGATCCTGGGACAAGCGGTCTAAGAGTTATGAGTGATTTTGAACTTTTGGTTGCTGTAGCGCCACCTATGGGCCATTCGGGGTCATACTCTGATAGGTTGTCCCCAAATTGAGGCCTACCATCTGGCCAGGTTTCAAGTCTCTAGGCCTTACGGTTTGTCCTGCACGATGCGTTTTACGAATCCTTACAATTACAATAGGGTTTCAGCATTTCATGCTTGAACCCCTAATAAGAATGAAGGCTTTTTGCCAGTTATAGCGCCACCTGTGGTCCGATCTCCATGAAACTCTGCATGCTTCCTCACCATGTTCTGACACATATGCTCATCAATTTTGGTGAAGTTCTGAGTTTTCATTTGGGATGTATAGGCTTTTTAGTGTATTTTGCCACGCCCCTTTTCTAAATGACCCTGTTACAGCCACCCAAATGCAAAAGTTCAACTTTTTTTCGATAATTATTGATCTAGAGAGTCCAGAGAATTGTCCTAGACTGGTTTGGTTCCGATCGGGCGAAAAACCAGGGACTAGTTCGCAAAAGTAGGTTTTGGACAAAATCCGACATAGCAGAAAATTTCCCCTGCCTACATCCAAATCGGAGATAGCCATTTTGTCCGCCTTGAGCCAAGGATTCCAACGATATAAGACACTTGATCCTGGGACAAGCGGTCTAAGAGTTATGAGTGATTTTGAACTTTTGGTTGCTGTAGCGCCACCTATGGGCCATTCGGGGTCATACTCTGATAGGTTGTCCCCAAATTGAGGCCTACCATCTGGCCAGGTTTCAAGTCTCTAGGCCTTACGGTTTGTCCTGCACGATGCGTTTTACGAATCCTTACAATTACAATAGGGTTTCAGCATTTCATGCTTGAACCCCTAATAAGAATGAAGGCTTTTTGCCAGTTATAGCGCCACCTGTGGTCCGATCTCCATGAAACTCTGCATGCTTC
Source organism: Scardinius erythrophthalmus (assembly GCF_964197995.2). NCBI lineage: Eukaryota > Metazoa > Chordata > Actinopteri > Cypriniformes > Leuciscidae > Scardinius > Scardinius erythrophthalmus. Next base: position 6,443 of record NW_028296433.1, read on the forward strand.
CTCACCATGTTCTGACACATATGCTCATCAATTTTGGTGAAGTTCTGAGTTTTCATTTGGGATGTATAGGCTTTTTAGTGTATTTTGCCACGCCCCTTTTCTAAATGACCCTGTTACAGCCACCCAAATGCAAAAGTTCAACTTTTTTTCGATAATTATTGATCTAGAGAGTCCAGAGAATTGTCCTAGACTGGTTTGGTTCCGATCGGGCGAAAAACCAGGGACTAGTTCGCAAAAGTAGGTTTTGGACAAAATCCGACATAGCAGAAAATTTCCCCTGCCTACATCCAAATCGGAGATAGCCATTTTGTCCGCCTTGAGCCAAGGATTCCAACGATATAAGACACTTGATCCTGGGACAAGCGGTCTAAGAGTTATGAGTGATTTTGAACTTTTGGTTGCTGTAGCGCCACCTATGGGCCATTCGGGGTCATACTCTGATAGGTTGTCCCCAAATTGAGGCCTACCATCTGGCCAGGTTTCAAGTCTCTAGGCCTTACGGTTTGTCCTGCACGATGCGTTTTACGAATCCTTACAATTACAATAGGGTTTCAGCATTTCATGCTTGAACCCCTAATAAGAATGAAGGCTTTTTGCCAGTTATAGCGCCACCTGTGGTCCGATCTCCATGAAACTCTGCATGCTTCCTCACCATGTTCTGACACATATGCTCATCAATTTTGGTGAAGTTCTGAGTTTTCATTTGGGATGTATAGGCTTTTTAGTGTATTTTGCCACGCCCCTTTTCTAAATGACCCTGTTACAGCCACCCAAATGCAAAAGTTCAACTTTTTTTCGATAATTATTGATCTAGAGAGTCCAGAGAATTGTCCTAGACTGGTTTGGTTCCGATCGGGCGAAAAACCAGGGACTAGTTCGCAAAAGTAGGTTTTGGACAAAATCCGACATAGCAGAAAATTTCCCCTGCCTACATCCAAATCGGAGATAGCCATTTTGTCCGCCTTGAGCCAAGGATTCCAACGATATAAGACACTTGATCCTGGGACAAGCGGTCTAAGAGTTATGAGTGATTTTGAACTTTTGGTTGCTGTAGCGCCACCTATGGGCCATTCGGGGTCATACTCTGATAGGTTGTCCCCAAATTGAGGCCTACCATCTGGCCAGGTTTCAAGTCTCTAGGCCTTACGGTTTGTCCTGCACGATGCGTTTTACGAATCCTTACAATTACAATAGGGTTTCAGCATTTCATGCTTGAACCCCTAATAAGAATGAAGGCTTTTTGCCAGTTATAGCGCCACCTGTGGTCCGATCTCCATGAAACTCTGCATGCTTCCTCACCATGTTCTGACACATATGCTCATCAATTTTGGTGAAGTTCTGAGTTTTCATTTGGGATGTATAGGCTTTTTAGTGTATTTTGCCACGCCCCTTTTCTAAATGACCCTGTTACAGCCACCCAAATGCAAAAGTTCAACTTTTTTTCGATAATTATTGATCTAGAGAGTCCAGAGAATTGTCCTAGACTGGTTTGGTTCCGATCGGGCGAAAAACCAGGGACTAGTTCGCAAAAGTAGGTTTTGGACAAAATCCGACATAGCAGAAAATTTCCCCTGCCTACATCCAAATCGGAGATAGCCATTTTGTCCGCCTTGAGCCAAGGATTCCAACGATATAAGACACTTGATCCTGGGACAAGCGGTCTAAGAGTTATGAGTGATTTTGAACTTTTGGTTGCTGTAGCGCCACCTATGGGCCATTCGGGGTCATACTCTGATAGGTTGTCCCCAAATTGAGGCCTACCATCTGGCCAGGTTTCAAGTCTCTAGGCCTTACGGTTTGTCCTGCACGATGCGTTTTACGAATCCTTACAATTACAATAGGGTTTCAGCATTTCATGCTTGAACCCCTAATAAGAATGAAGGCTTTTTGCCAGTTATAGCGCCACCTGTGGTCCGATCTCCATGAAACTCTGCATGCTTCCTCACCATGTTCTGACACATATGCTCATCAATTTTGGTGAAGTTCTGAGTTTTCATTTGGGATGTATAGGCTTTTTAGTGTATTTTGCCACGCCCCTTTTCTAAATGACCCTGTTACAGCCACCCAAATGCAAAAGTTCAACTTTTTTTCGATAATTATTGATCTAGAGAGTCCAGAGAATTGTCCTAGACTGGTTTGGTTCCGATCGGGCGAAAAACCAGGGACTAGTTCGCAAAAGTAGGTTTTGGACAAAATCCGACATAGCAGAAAATTTCCCCTGCCTACATCCAAATCGGAGATAGCCATTTTGTCCGCCTTGAGCCAAGGATTCCAACGATATAAGACACTTGATCCTGGGACAAGCGGTCTAAGAGTTATGAGTGATTTTGAACTTTTGGTTGCTGTAGCGCCACCTATGGGCCATTCGGGGTCATACTCTGATAGGTTGTCCCCAAATTGAGGCCTACCATCTGGCCAGGTTTCAAGTCTCTAGGCCTTACGGTTTGTCCTGCACGATGCGTTTTACGAATCCTTACAATTACAATAGGGTTTCAGCATTTCATGCTTGAACCCCTAATAAGAATGAAGGCTTTTTGCCAGTTATAGCGCCACCTGTGGTCCGATCTCCATGAAACTCTGCATGCTTCCTCACCATGTTCTGACACATATGCTCATCAATTTTGGTGAAGTTCTGAGTTTTCATTTGGGATGTATAGGCTTTTTAGTGTATTTTGCCACGCCCCTTTTCTAAATGACCCTGTTACAGCCACCCAAATGCAAAAGTTCAACTTTTTTTCGATAATTATTGATCTAGAGAGTCCAGAGAATTGTCCTAGACTGGTTTGGTTCCGATCGGGCGAAAAACCAGGGACTAGTTCGCAAAAGTAGGTTTTGGACAAAATCCGACATAGCAGAAAATTTCCCCTGCCTACATCCAAATCGGAGATAGCCATTTTGTCCGCCTTGAGCCAAGGATTCCAACGATATAAGACACTTGATCCTGGGACAAGCGGTCTAAGAGTTATGAGTGATTTTGAACTTTTGGTTGCTGTAGCGCCACCTATGGGCCATTCGGGGTCATACTCTGATAGGTTGTCCCCAAATTGAGGCCTACCATCTGGCCAGGTTTCAAGTCTCTAGGCCTTACGGTTTGTCCTGCACGATGCGTTTTACGAATCCTTACAATTACAATAGGGTTTCAGCATTTCATGCTTGAACCCCTAATAAGAATGAAGGCTTTTTGCCAGTTATAGCGCCACCTGTGGTCCGATCTCCATGAAACTCTGCATGCTTCCTCACCATGTTCTGACACATATGCTCATCAATTTTGGTGAAGTTCTGAGTTTTCATTTGGGATGTATAGGCTTTTTAGTGTATTTTGCCACGCCCCTTTTCTAAATGACCCTGTTACAGCCACCCAAATGCAAAAGTTCAACTTTTTTTCGATAATTATTGATCTAGAGAGTCCAGAGAATTGTCCTAGACTGGTTTGGTTCCGATCGGGCGAAAAACCAGGGACTAGTTCGCAAAAGTAGGTTTTGGACAAAATCCGACATAGCAGAAAATTTCCCCTGCCTACATCCAAATCGGAGATAGCCATTTTGTCCGCCTTGAGCCAAGGATTCCAACGATATAAGACACTTGATCCTGGGACAAGCGGTCTAAGAGTTATGAGTGATTTTGAACTTTTGGTTGCTGTAGCGCCACCTATGGGCCATTCGGGGTCATACTCTGATAGGTTGTCCCCAAATTGAGGCCTACCATCTGGCCAGGTTTCAAGTCTCTAGGCCTTACGGTTTGTCCTGCACGATGCGTTTTACGAATCCTTACAATTACAATAGGGTTTCAGCATTTCATGCTTGAACCCCTAATAAGAATGAAGGCTTTTTGCCAGTTATAGCGCCACCTGTGGTCCGATCTCCATGAAACTCTGCATGCTTCCTCACCATGTTCTGACACATATGCTCATCAATTTTGGTGAAGTTCTGAGTTTTCATTTGGGATGTATAGGCTTTTTAGTGTATTTTGCCACGCCCCTTTTCTAAATGACCCTGTTACAGCCACCCAAATGCAAAAGTTCAACTTTTTTTCGATAATTATTGATCTAGAGAGTCCAGAGAATTGTCCTAGACTGGTTTGGTTCCGATCGGGCGAAAAACCAGGGACTAGTTCGCAAAAGTAGGTTTTGGACAAAATCCGACATAGCAGAAAATTTCCCCTGCCTACATCCAAATCGGAGATAGCCATTTTGTCCGCCTTGAGCCAAGGATTCCAACGATATAAGACACTTGATCCTGGGACAAGCGGTCTAAGAGTTATGAGTGATTTTGAACTTTTGGTTGCTGTAGCGCCACCTATGGGCCATTCGGGGTCATACTCTGATAGGTTGTCCCCAAATTGAGGCCTACCATCTGGCCAGGTTTCAAGTCTCTAGGCCTTACGGTTTGTCCTGCACGATGCGTTTTACGAATCCTTACAATTACAATAGGGTTTCAGCATTTCATGCTTGAACCCCTAATAAGAATGAAGGCTTTTTGCCAGTTATAGCGCCACCTGTGGTCCGATCTCCATGAAACTCTGCATGCTTCCTCACCATGTTCTGACACATATGCTCATCAATTTTGGTGAAGTTCTGAGTTTTCATTTGGGATGTATAGGCTTTTTAGTGTATTTTGCCACGCCCCTTTTCTAAATGACCCTGTTACAGCCACCCAAATGCAAAAGTTCAACTTTTTTTCGATAATTATTGATCTAGAGAGTCCAGAGAATTGTCCTAGACTGGTTTGGTTCCGATCGGGCGAAAAACCAGGGACTAGTTCGCAAAAGTAGGTTTTGGACAAAATCCGACATAGCAGAAAATTTCCCCTGCCTACATCCAAATCGGAGATAGCCATTTTGTCCGCCTTGAGCCAAGGATTCCAACGATATAAGACACTTGATCCTGGGACAAGCGGTCTAAGAGTTATGAGTGATTTTGAACTTTTGGTTGCTGTAGCGCCACCTATGGGCCATTCGGGGTCATACTCTGATAGGTTGTCCCCAAATTGAGGCCTACCATCTGGCCAGGTTTCAAGTCTCTAGGCCTTACGGTTTGTCCTGCACGATGCGTTTTACGAATCCTTACAATTACAATAGGGTTTCAGCATTTCATGCTTGAACCCCTAATAAGAATGAAGGCTTTTTGCCAGTTATAGCGCCACCTGTGGTCCGATCTCCATGAAACTCTGCATGCTTCCTCACCATGTTCTGACACATATGCTCATCAATTTTGGTGAAGTTCTGAGTTTTCATTTGGGATGTATAGGCTTTTTAGTGTATTTTGCCACGCCCCTTTTCTAAATGACCCTGTTACAGCCACCCAAATGCAAAAGTTCAACTTTTTTTCGATAATTATTGATCTAGAGAGTCCAGAGAATTGTCCTAGACTGGTTTGGTTCCGATCGGGCGAAAAACCAGGGACTAGTTCGCAAAAGTAGGTTTTGGACAAAATCCGACATAGCAGAAAATTTCCCCTGCCTACATCCAAATCGGAGATAGCCATTTTGTCCGCCTTGAGCCAAGGATTCCAACGATATAAGACACTTGATCCTGGGACAAGCGGTCTAAGAGTTATGAGTGATTTTGAACTTTTGGTTGCTGTAGCGCCACCTATGGGCCATTCGGGGTCATACTCTGATAGGTTGTCCCCAAATTGAGGCCTACCATCTGGCCAGGTTTCAAGTCTCTAGGCCTTACGGTTTGTCCTGCACGATGCGTTTTACGAATCCTTACAATTACAATAGGGTTTCAGCATTTCATGCTTGAACCCCTAATAAGAATGAAGGCTTTTTGCCAGTTATAGCGCCACCTGTGGTCCGATCTCCATGAAACTCTGCATGCTTCCTCACCATGTTCTGACACATATGCTCATCAATTTTGGTGAAGTTCTGAGTTTTCATTTGGGATGTATAGGCTTTTTAGTGTATTTTGCCACGCCCCTTTTCTAAATGACCCTGTTACAGCCACCCAAATGCAAAAGTTCAACTTTTTTTCGATAATTATTGATCTAGAGAGTCCAGAGAATTGTCCTAGACTGGTTTGGTTCCGATCGGGCGAAAAACCAGGGACTAGTTCGCAAAAGTAGGTTTTGGACAAAATCCGACATAGCAGAAAATTTCCCCTGCCTACATCCAAATCGGAGATAGCCATTTTGTCCGCCTTGAGCCAAGGATTCCAACGATATAAGACACTTGATCCTGGGACAAGCGGTCTAAGAGTTATGAGTGATTTTGAACTTTTGGTTGCTGTAGCGCCACCTATGGGCCATTCGGGGTCATACTCTGATAGGTTGTCCCCAAATTGAGGCCTACCATCTGGCCAGGTTTCAAGTCTCTAGGCCTTACGGTTTGTCCTGCACGATGCGTTTTACGAATCCTTACAATTACAATAGGGTTTCAGCATTTCATGCTTGAACCCCTAATAAGAATGAAGGCTTTTTGCCAGTTATAGCGCCACCTGTGGTCCGATCTCCATGAAACTCTGCATGCTTCCTCACCATGTTCTGACACATATGCTCATCAATTTTGGTGAAGTTCTGAGTTTTCATTTGGGATGTATAGGCTTTTTAGTGTATTTTGCCACGCCCCTTTTCTAAATGACCCTGTTACAGCCACCCAAATGCAAAAGTTCAACTTTTTTTCGATAATTATTGATCTAGAGAGTCCAGAGAATTGTCCTAGACTGGTTTGGTTCCGATCGGGCGAAAAACCAGGGACTAGTTCGCAAAAGTAGGTTTTGGACAAAATCCGACATAGCAGAAAATTTCCCCTGCCTACATCCAAATCGGAGATAGCCATTTTGTCCGCCTTGAGCCAAGGATTCCAACGATATAAGACACTTGATCCTGGGACAAGCGGTCTAAGAGTTATGAGTGATTTTGAACTTTTGGTTGCTGTAGCGCCACCTATGGGCCATTCGGGGTCATACTCTGATAGGTTGTCCCCAAATTGAGGCCTACCATCTGGCCAGGTTTCAAGTCTCTAGGCCTTACGGTTTGTCCTGCACGATGCGTTTTACGAATCCTTACAATTACAATAGGGTTTCAGCATTTCATGCTTGAACCCCTAATAAGAATGAAGGCTTTTTGCCAGTTATAGCGCCACCTGTGGTCCGATCTCCATGAAACTCTGCATGCTTCCTCACCATGTTCTGACACATATGCTCATCAATTTTGGTGAAGTTCTGAGTTTTCATTTGGGATGTATAGGCTTTTTAGTGTATTTTGCCACGCCCCTTTTCTAAATGACCCTGTTACAGCCACCCAAATGCAAAAGTTCAACTTTTTTTCGATAATTATTGATCTAGAGAGTCCAGAGAATTGTCCTAGACTGGTTTGGTTCCGATCGGGCGAAAAACCAGGGACTAGTTCGCAAAAGTAGGTTTTGGACAAAATCCGACATAGCAGAAAATTTCCCCTGCCTACATCCAAATCGGAGATAGCCATTTTGTCCGCCTTGAGCCAAGGATTCCAACGATATAAGACACTTGATCCTGGGACAAGCGGTCTAAGAGTTATGAGTGATTTTGAACTTTTGGTTGCTGTAGCGCCACCTATGGGCCATTCGGGGTCATACTCTGATAGGTTGTCCCCAAATTGAGGCCTACCATCTGGCCAGGTTTCAAGTCTCTAGGCCTTACGGTTTGTCCTGCACGATGCGTTTTACGAATCCTTACAATTACAATAGGGTTTCAGCATTTCATGCTTGAACCCCTAATAAGAATGAAGGCTTTTTGCCAGTTATAGCGCCACCTGTGGTCCGATCTCCATGAAACTCTGCATGCTTCCTCACCATGTTCTGACACATATGCTCATCAATTTTGGTGAAGTTCTGAGTTTTCATTTGGGATGTATAGGCTTTTTAGTGTATTTTGCCACGCCCCTTTTCTAAATGACCCTGTTACAGCCACCCAAATGCAAAAGTTCAACTTTTTTTCGATAATTATTGATCTAGAGAGTCCAGAGAATTGTCCTAGACTGGTTTGGTTCCGATCGGGCGAAAAACCAGGGACTAGTTCGCAAAAGTAGGTTTTGGACAAAATCCGACATAGCAGAAAATTTCCCCTGCCTACATCCAAATCGGAGATAGCCATTTTGTCCGCCTTGAGCCAAGGATTCCAACGATATAAGACACTTGATCCTGGGACAAGCGGTCTAAGAGTTATGAGTGATTTTGAACTTTTGGTTGCTGTAGCGCCACCTATGGGCCATTCGGGGTCATACTCTGATAGGTTGTCCCCAAATTGAGGCCTACCATCTGGCCAGGTTTCAAGTCTCTAGGCCTTACGGTTTGTCCTGCACGATGCGTTTTACGAATCCTTACAATTACAATAGGGTTTCAGCATTTCATGCTTGAACCCCTAATAAGAATGAAGGCTTTTTGCCAGTTATAGCGCCACCTGTGGTCCGATCTCCATGAAACTCTGCATGCTTCCTCACCATGTTCTGACACATATGCTCATCAATTTTGGTGAAGTTCTGAGTTTTCATTTGGGATGTATAGGCTTTTTAGTGTATTTTGCCACGCCCCTTTTCTAAATGACCCTGTTACAGCCACCCAAATGCAAAAGTTCAACTTTTTTTCGATAATTATTGATCTAGAGAGTCCAGAGAATTGTCCTAGACTGGTTTGGTTCCGATCGGGCGAAAAACCAGGGACTAGTTCGCAAAAGTAGGTTTTGGACAAAATCCGACATAGCAGAAAATTTCCCCTGCCTACATCCAAATCGGAGATAGCCATTTTGTCCGCCTTGAGCCAAGGATTCCAACGATATAAGACACTTGATCCTGGGACAAGCGGTCTAAGAGTTATGAGTGATTTTGAACTTTTGGTTGCTGTAGCGCCACCTATGGGCCATTCGGGGTCATACTCTGATAGGTTGTCCCCAAATTGAGGCCTACCATCTGGCCAGGTTTCAAGTCTCTAGGCCTTACGGTTTGTCCTGCACGATGCGTTTTACGAATCCTTACAATTACAATAGGGTTTCAGCATTTCATGCTTGAACCCCTAATAAGAATGAAGGCTTTTTGCCAGTTATAGCGCCACCTGTGGTCCGATCTCCATGAAACTCTGCATGCTTCCTCACCATGTTCTGACACATATGCTCATCAATTTTGGTGAAGTTCTGAGTTTTCATTTGGGATGTATAGGCTTTTTAGTGTATTTTGCCACGCCCCTTTTCTAAATGACCCTGTTACAGCCACCCAAATGCAAAAGTTCAACTTTTTTTCGATAATTATTGATCTAGAGAGTCCAGAGAATTGTCCTAGACTGGTTTGGTTCCGATCGGGCGAAAAACCAGGGACTAGTTCGCAAAAGTAGGTTTTGGACAAAATCCGACATAGCAGAAAATTTCCCCTGCCTACATCCAAATCGGAGATAGCCATTTTGTCCGCCTTGAGCCAAGGATTCCAACGATATAAGACACTTGATCCTGGGACAAGCGGTCTAAGAGTTATGAGTGATTTTGAACTTTTGGTTGCTGTAGCGCCACCTATGGGCCATTCGGGGTCATACTCTGATAGGTTGTCCCCAAATTGAGGCCTACCATCTGGCCAGGTTTCAAGTCTCTAGGCCTTACGGTTTGTCCTGCACGATGCGTTTTACGAATCCTTACAATTACAATAGGGTTTCAGCATTTCATGCTTGAACCCCTAATAAGAATGAAGGCTTTTTGCCAGTTATAGCGCCACCTGTGGTCCGATCTCCATGAAACTCTGCATGCTTCCTCACCATGTTCTGACACATATGCTCATCAATTTTGGTGAAGTTCTGAGTTTTCATTTGGGATGTATAGGCTTTTTAGTGTATTTTGCCACGCCCCTTTTCTAAATGACCCTGTTACAGCCACCCAAATGCAAAAGTTCAACTTTTTTTCGATAATTATTGATCTAGAGAGTCCAGAGAATTGTCCTAGACTGGTTTGGTTCCGATCGGGCGAAAAACCAGGGACTAGTTCGCAAAAGTAGGTTTTGGACAAAATCCGACATAGCAGAAAATTTCCCCTGCCTACATCCAAATCGGAGATAGCCATTTTGTCCGCCTTGAGCCAAGGATTCCAACGATATAAGACACTTGATCCTGGGACAAGCGGTCTAAGAGTTATGAGTGATTTTGAACTTTTGGTTGCTGTAGCGCCACCTATGGGCCATTCGGGGTCATACTCTGATAGGTTGTCCCCAAATTGAGGCCTACCATCTGGCCAGGTTTCAAGTCTCTAGGCCTTACGGTTTGTCCTGCACGATGCGTTTTACGAATCCTTACAATTACAATAGGGTTTCAGCATTTCATGCTTGAACCCCTAATAAGAATGAAGGCTTTTTGCCAGTTATAGCGCCACCTGTGGTCCGATCTCCATGAAACTCTGCATGCTTCCTCACCATGTTCTGACACATATGCTCATCAATTTTGGTGAAGTTCTGAGTTTTCATTTGGGATGTATAGGCTTTTTAGTGTATTTTGCCACGCCCCTTTTCTAAATGACCCTGTTACAGCCACCCAAATGCAAAAGTTCAACTTTTTTTCGATAATTATTGATCTAGAGAGTCCAGAGAATTGTCCTAGACTGGTTTGGTTCCGATCGGGCGAAAAACCAGGGACTAGTTCGCAAAAGTAGGTTTTGGACAAAATCCGACATAGCAGAAAATTTCCCCTGCCTACATCCAAATCGGAGATAGCCATTTTGTCCGCCTTGAGCCAAGGATTCCAACGATATAAGACACTTGATCCTGGGACAAGCGGTCTAAGAGTTATGAGTGATTTTGAACTTTTGGTTGCTGTAGCGCCACCTATGGGCCATTCGGGGTCATACTCTGATAGGTTGTCCCCAAATTGAGGCCTACCATCTGGCCAGGTTTCAAGTCTCTAGGCCTTACGGTTTGTCCTGCACGATGCGTTTTACGAATCCTTACAATTACAATAGGGTTTCAGCATTTCATGCTTGAACCCCTAATAAGAATGAAGGCTTTTTGCCAGTTATAGCGCCACCTGTGGTCCGATCTCCATGAAACTCTGCATGCTTCCTCACCATGTTCTGACACATATGCTCATCAATTTTGGTGAAGTTCTGAGTTTTCATTTGGGATGTATAGGCTTTTTAGTGTATTTTGCCACGCCCCTTTTCTAAATGACCCTGTTACAGCCACCCAAATGCAAAAGTTCAACTTTTTTTCGATAATTATTGATCTAGAGAGTCCAGAGAATTGTCCTAGACTGGTTTGGTTCCGATCGGGCGAAAAACCAGGGACTAGTTCGCAAAAGTAGGTTTTGGACAAAATCCGACATAGCAGAAAATTTCCCCTGCCTACATCCAAATCGGAGATAGCCATTTTGTCCGCCTTGAGCCAAGGATTCCAACGATATAAGACACTTGATCCTGGGACAAGCGGTCTAAGAGTTATGAGTGATTTTGAACTTTTGGTTGCTGTAGCGCCACCTATGGGCCATTCGGGGTCATACTCTGATAGGTTGTCCCCAAATTGAGGCCTACCATCTGGCCAGGTTTCAAGTCTCTAGGCCTTACGGTTTGTCCTGCACGATGCGTTTTACGAATCCTTACAATTACAATAGGGTTTCAGCATTTCATGCTTGAACCCCTAATAAGAATGAAGGCTTTTTGCCAGTTATAGCGCCACCTGTGGTCCGATCTCCATGAAACTCTGCATGCTTCCTCACCATGTTCTGACACATATGCTCATCAATTTTGGTGAAGTTCTGAGTTTTCATTTGGGATGTATAGGCTTTTTAGTGTATTTTGCCACGCCCCTTTTCTAAATGACCCTGTTACAGCCACCCAAATGCAAAAGTTCAACTTTTTTTCGATAATTATTGATCTAGAGAGTCCAGAGAATTGTCCTAGACTGGTTTGGTTCCGATCGGGCGAAAAACCAGGGACTAGTTCGCAAAAGTAGGTTTTGGACAAAATCCGACATAGCAGAAAATTTCCCCTGCCTACATCCAAATCGGAGATAGCCATTTTGTCCGCCTTGAGCCAAGGATTCCAACGATATAAGACACTTGATCCTGGGACAAGCGGTCTAAGAGTTATGAGTGATTTTGAACTTTTGGTTGCTGTAGCGCCACCTATGGGCCATTCGGGGTCATACTCTGATAGGTTGTCCCCAAATTGAGGCCTACCATCTGGCCAGGTTTCAAGTCTCTAGGCCTTACGGTTTGTCCTGCACGATGCGTTTTACGAATCCTTACAATTACAATAGGGTTTCAGCATTTCATGCTTGAACCCCTAATAAGAATGAAGGCTTTTTGCCAGTTATAGCGCCACCTGTGGTCCGATCTCCATGAAACTCTGCATGCTTCCTCACCATGTTCTGACACATATGCTCATCAATTTTGGTGAAGTTCTGAGTTTTCATTTGGGATGTATAGGCTTTTTAGTGTATTTTGCCACGCCCCTTTTCTAAATGACCCTGTTACAGCCACCCAAATGCAAAAGTTCAACTTTTTTTCGATAATTATTGATCTAGAGAGTCCAGAGAATTGTCCTAGACTGGTTTGGTTCCGATCGGGCGAAAAACCAGGGACTAGTTCGCAAAAGTAGGTTTTGGACAAAATCCGACATAGCAGAAAATTTCCCCTGCCTACATCCAAATCGGAGATAGCCATTTTGTCCGCCTTGAGCCAAGGATTCCAACGATATAAGACACTTGATCCTGGGACAAGCGGTCTAAGAGTTATGAGTGATTTTGAACTTTTGGTTGCTGTAGCGCCACCTATGGGCCATTCGGGGTCATACTCTGATAGGTTGTCCCCAAATTGAGGCCTACCATCTGGCCAGGTTTCAAGTCTCTAGGCCTTACGGTTTGTCCTGCACGATGCGTTTTACGAATCCTTACAATTACAATAGGGTTTCAGCATTTCATGCTTGAACCCCTAATAAAAATCAGTACAATTACAATAGGGTTTCAGCACTTCGTGCTTGAACCCCTAATTAAAGCTGCAAGCAGCATTTATCGGGGTTCAAGCAGTTAAGGCCTTTAAGGCATTTAAGCACAAAAGCATCAAAAGTTATTAAGATTTATTTAGCAAGCATGTAACCACTGACATAATAGATGGAAAAGACCATTTACAGCCAATACAGGCAATTTGCCATGGGATATATATGGTTTTAAAGCTTTTTAACAGTTATAGCGCCACCTATGGTCCGATCTCCATAAAATTGTTTACTGTGACCTCAAATTGAACCCATACACATGTGTACTGAGTTTGGTGAAGATATCTCATTTACTTCTTGAGTTATAGCCATTTGAGTAAAATAGGCTCCTCCCACGACGATTTGCCACATTCTAGAATTATTTAATATGATTCTAGCATGATTTACTATCATATACCATGTTCCAGAATGATTTATTAGGATTCTAGCATGATTTACCTTGATACACCTCATTTCAGTATTATTTACTATGATTTACAATGTTTCTAGCATGATTAACCACATTACTAGCAATTATGTGAAGTGTCAGTGCAAATGAGGTGATGAACACTGACAAAATATTATTGTGTTATAATAGTTAGTTATATACGTGATTTTTAGTGTGTGTCCAAGTATGAATGCAAAAGCACATGTAAAATATTTCATTATTAAGTAGAATGGCCAGCAGAGGGCACTAGAAGACCACTTATTGGCTCACTTTCACTTTAAACCAGTTTTCTGCACTAAAGCAAACCAGTTTTTCCATGTTAACTCAATGCATGCTTACACACACACACACACACACACACACACACACACACACACACACACACACACACACACACACACACACACACACACATACACACACAGCATAGTTAACCATGATTTACCATGATATACCACGTTCTAGTATTATTTACCAGGAGATAAACGACAATCTAGTATTATTTACTTTGATTTACCATGTTTCTAGCCTGATTTATCACATTACTAGCAATTATTTGAAGTGTCAGTGCAAATAAAGTGATTAACACTGACAAAATATGATTGTGTTATAATAGTTATTGCTATATAAGTGATTTTTAGTGTGTATTCAAGTATAAATGCAAGCACATGTGGAAAAATTTAATTAATAAGTAGAAGGGCCAGCAGAGGGCAGTAGAAGACCACTTATTGGCTCACTTTCACTTTAAACCTCATGATTTTGACCAGTTTTCTGCACTAAAGCAAACCAGTGTTTCCATGTTAACTCAATAATGCATACTTGCTACATATGCTACACACAATAATGCTACACATACACACACACACACACACACACACACACACACACACACACACACACACACACACACACAAATGTTTCAGTGATATTGGTGTCACATTCACCTTCATCACATTCACCTTCTGTCTTCATCACATTCACCATCTGTCGTCATCACCTGCACCTGCTCCTCATCACCCTCCTCATCATCACCTGCACCTCATCATCATAACCGTCACCTGTTGTCCTTGTCTTGATCTGTGTATTTAAGTTCCCCTCTCATCCATTATCATTGTCGGTTATTGTTTGTGCACTAGCACTCTGTTATGTTTGTTTTCATGTTGGAAAATAAAACCTTTGTTATATTTGTACCACACACACACACACACACACACACACACACACACACACACACACACACACACACACACACACACACACACACACACACACACACACACACACACACACACACACACACACCATCATTTATCATGATTTACCATGGCTGATACCAATACCAATATGAGAAAATGACTATTTTAAACAGCAGGGGGCAGTAAAATACCACTTATTGGCTTAACATGCCATTAAATCATATCATTTTCACCTTTTTAACTGTTATAGAGGCAAATTTTGTCCGATCTGTCTGAAAATTTTCATGCTTGTTCAGGGTGATATTTCACACGTTCTGACTTGTTTTTAAGAAGGTCTGAGCATTGATTAAAGAGATATAGGCTTTCGGGGACACTTGGTAAAGGCCAGATTTTGAAGTGAACCTATTATAGCTATCCAAATGAAGTAGTTCAACTTTTTCTGACAATTATTGATCTAGTGAGTCCAGAGAATTGTATTGCACTAGTTTTGAACATTATGATATGAAAATTATATGATCAGACATGGAAAAGACCATTTACAGCCAATACAGGCAGTTTACCATAGGAAATATATGGTTTTAAAGATTTTTAACAGTTATAGCGCCAACTATTGTCCAATCTCCATAAAATTTTGCAAGCTTGTTTGTGATGTTATGACACATATGCTCACCAATTTTTGTGAAGTTCTGAGTTTTCATTTAGGATTTATAGGCTTTTGAGTGTATTTTGCCACACCCATTTTATAAATGACCCTATTACAGCCATACAAATACAAAAGTTCAACTTTTTTTGATAATTATTGATCTAGAGAGTCCATAGAATTGTCCTAGACTGGTCTGGTTCCGATCGGGCGAAAAACCAGGGACTAGTTCGCAAAAGTAGGTTTTTAACATATTCATGAATATTTAATGAACGGTTTGATTGACAGCAATGGTTCTAGAGGCAAAGTTGTTCAGCATGAGCAGATCTATCAAATGATATGCATTTTGTGACAATATATCTAACACCACGTGATTACAGAGCCATAAAACTCGTTAGCGCCAACTAGTGGCCGATTTCTTTCAAAATTCTTACAGACCTCTAGGGCCATGAGTCGAACATGCCCACCGAGTTTCGTTCCGATCGGCCTCCGTTAACCTTGTCTAATAGGTGCTCAACTTCATTGGCCAATGGTGGCCATGTTTTTTGAGATACACCAATGTCCTCATAGACATACATGGCACCTTGGACCAAGACACTGCATACCAATTTTCAAGTCAATCGGACTAACGGTCAGGTGGTTATAGCCTGTTTTATGTTTTTTTCATGTTATAGCGCCACCATGTGGCCAATCGCCGCGATTTTTTTACCGTGTCCTCAGATTGACCTCTTACATACGTGTACCAAGTTTGGTGAAAATACCTCATTTACTTCTGGAGTTATAGCCATTTTAGTAAAATAGGCTCCGCCCACAACGTTAATTTTGCGCCCCCTAGCGACCCTGAATCGAAATTTCAACTTTTTTTCGATAATTATTGATCTTCAGTCTCCAGAGAACAATTCTGCACTGGTTTGGTTCCGATCGAGCAAAAAACCAGGGACTAGTTCGCAAAAGTAGGTTTTCGACAAAATTCAAAATGGCGGAAAATCTATCATGACGGAAATGAAATCGGAGATATACGTTTTGTTCGTCAGACGACCAGCTTTCCAATGATATAAGACACTTGTGTCTACGCCATACGGTCCAGGAGTTATGACCACTTTCGCGCTTTTGGTTGTTATAGCGCCACCTATGGGCCAATCGAGGTCATAATTTGATAACCTCTCCTCGATTTTTGTACTACCATCTGGCAAAGTTTCAAAGCTCTAGCCCTTACGGTTTGGGCTGCACGATGCGTTTTACGGCAGAATAATAATAATAATAATAATAATAATTAAAGCTGCAAGCAGCATTTATCGGGGTTCAAGCAGTTAAGGCCTTTAAGGCATTTAAGCACAAAAGCATCAAAAGTCATTAAGATTTATTTAGCAAGCATGTAACCACTGACATAATAGATGGAAAAGACCATTTACAGCCAATACAGGCAAATTGCCATGGGATATATATGGTTTTAAAGCTTTTTAACAGTTATAGCGCCACCTATGGTCCGATCTCCATAAAATTGTTTATTGTGACCTCAAATTGAACCCATACACATGTGTACTGATTTTGGTGAAGATATCTCATTTACTTCTTGAGTTATAGCCATTTGAGTAAAATAGGCTCCTCCCACAACGATTTGCCACATTCAAGAATTATTTAATATAATTCTAGCATGATTTACTATCATATACCATGTTCCAGAATGATTTATTAGGATTCTAGCATGATTTACCTTGATACACCTCATTTCAGTATTATTTACTATGATTTACAATGTTTCTAGCATGATTAACCACATTACTAGCAATTATGTGAAGTGTCAGTGCAAATGAGGTGATGAACACTGACAAAATATTATTGTGTTATAATAGTTAGTTATATACGTGATTTTTAGTGTGTGTCCAAGTATGAATGCAAAAGCACATGTAAAATATTTCATTATTAAGTAGAATGGCCAGCAGAGGGCACTAGAAGACCACTTATTGGCTCACTTTCACTTTAAACCAGTTTTCTGCACTAAAGCAAACCAGTTTTTCCATGTTAACTCAATGCATGCTTACATACACACACACACACACACACACACACATACACACACAGCATAGTTAACCATGATTTACCATGATATACCACGTTCTAGTATTATTTACCAGGAGATAAACAACAATCTAGTATTATTTACTTTGATTTACCATGTTTCTAGCCTGATTTATCACATTACTAGCAATTATTTGAAGTGTCAGTGCAAATAAAGTGATTAACACTGACAAAATATGATTGTGTTATAATAGTTATTGCTATATAAGTGATTTTTTTAGTGTGTATTCAAGTATGAATGCAAGCACATGTTGAAATATTTCATTAATAAGTAGAATGGCCAGCAGAGGGCAGTAGAAGACCACTTATTGGCTCACTTTCACTTTAAACCAGTTTTCTGCACTAAAGCAAACCAGTTTATCCATGTTAACTCAATGCATGCTTACACACACACACACACACACACACACACACACACACACACACAGCATAGTTAACCATGATTTACCATGATTTACCACATTACTAGCAATTATTTGAAGTGTCAGTGCAAATAAAGTGATTAACACTGACAAAATATGATTGTGTTATAATAGTTATTGCTATATAAATGATTTTTAGTGTGTATTCAAGTATAAATGCAAGCACATGTGGAAAAATTTAATCAATAAGTAGAATGGCCAGCAGAGGGCAGTAGAAGACCACTTATTGGCTCACTTTCACTTTAAACCTCATGATTTTGACCAGTTTTCTGCACTAAAGCAAACCAGTGTTTCCATGTTAACTCAATAATGCATACTTGCTACATATGCTACACACAATAATGCTACACACACACACACACACACACACACACACACACACACACACACACACACACACACACACACACACACACACACCATCATTTATCATGATTTACCATGGCTGATACCAATACCAATATGAGAAAATGACTATTTTAAACAGCAGGGGGCAGTAAAATACCACTTATTGGCTTAACATGCCATTAATTCATATCATTTTCACCTTTTTAACTGTTATAGAGGCAAATTTTGTCCGATCTGTCTGAAAATTTTCATGCTTGTTCAGAGTGATATTTCACACGTTCTGACTTGTTTTTAAGAAGGTCTGAGCATTGATTAAAGAGATTTAGGCTTTCGGGGACACTTGGTAAAGGCCAGATTTTGAAGTGAACCTATTATAGCTATCCAAATGAAGTAGTTCAACTTTTTCTGACAATTATTGATCTAGTGAGTCCAGAGAATTGTATTGCACTAGTTTTGAACATTATGATATGAAAATTATATGATCAGAGATGGAAAAGACCATTTACAGCCAATACAGGCAGTTTACCATAGGAAATATATGATTTTAAAGCTTTTTAACAGTTATAGCGCCACCTATCGTCCGATCTCCATAGAATTTTTCATGCTTGTTAATGATGTTATGTCACATATGCTGACCAATTTTTGTGAAGTTCTGAGTTTTTATTTAGGATTTATAGGCTTTTTAATGTATTTTGACACGCCCATTTTATAAATGACCGTATTACAGCCATCCAAATGCAAAAGTTCAACTTTTTTTTGATAATTATTGATCTAGAGAGTCCAGAGAATTGTCCTAGACTTGTTTGGTTCCGATCGGGCAAAAAACCAGGGACTAGTTCGCAAAAGTAGGTTTTTAACATATTCGTGAATAATTAATAAACTGTTTGATTGACAGCAATGGTTCTAGAGGCAAAGTTGTTCAGCATAAGCAGATCTATCAAATGATATGCATTTTGTGATGATAAGTGTAACACCACGTGATTACAGAGCCATAAAACTCATTAGCGCCAACTAGTGGCCGATTTCTTTCAAAATTCTTACAGACCTCTAGGGCCATGAGCCGAACATGCCCATTGAGTTTCGTTCCGATCGGCCTCCGTTAACCTTGTCTAATAGGTGCTCAAAATTCATTGGCCGATGGCGGCCATGTTTTTTGAGATACGCCAATGTCCTCATACATATACATGGCACCTTGGACCAAGACACTGCATACCAATTTTCAAGTCAATCGGACTAACGGTCAGGTGGTTATAGCCTGTTTTATGTTTTTTTCATTTTATAGCGCCACCATGAGGCCAATCGTCGCGATTTTTTTACTGTGACCCCAGATTGAACTCATACACATGTGTACCAAGTTTGGTGAACATACCTCATTTACATCGGGAGTTATAGCCATTTTAGTAAAATAGGCCCCTCCCACAACGTACGTTTTGGCGCCCCTTAGCGACCGTGAATCGAAATTTCCACTTTTTTTCGATAATTATTGATATTCAGACTCCAGAGAACATTTCTGCACTGGTTTGGTTCCAATCGGGCAAAAAACCAGGGACTAGTTCGCAAAAGTAGGTTTTTGACAAAATTCAAAATGGCGGAAAATCTATCATGGCGGAAATGAAATCGGAGATATACGTTTTGTTCGTCAGGCATCCAGCTTTCCAATGATATAAGACACTTGAGTCTACGACATACGGTCTAGGAGTTATGAACAGTTTCGCGCTTTTGGTTGCTATAGCGCCACCTATGGGCCAATCGGGGTCATAATCTCTGAACCTTTCCTCGATTTTTGTACTACCATCTGTCAAAGTTTCAAAGTTCCAGCTCTTACGGTTTGGGCTGCACGATGCGTTTTACGGCGGAATAATAATAATAATTAAAGCTGCAAGCAGCATTTATCGGGGTTCAAGCAGTTAAGGCCTTTAAGGCATTTAAGCACAAAAGCATCAAAAGTTATTAAGATTTATTTAGGAAGCATGTAACCACTGACATAATAGATGGAAAAGACCATTTACAGCCAATACAGGCAATTTGCCATGGGATATATATGGTTTTAAAGCTTTTTAACAGTTATAGCGCCACCTATGGTCCGATCTCCATAAAATTGTTTACTGTGACCTCAAATTGAACCCATACACATGTGTACTGAGTTTGGTGAAGATATCTCATTTACTTCTTGAGTTATAGCCATTTGAGTAAAATAGGCTCCTCCCACAACGATTTGCCACATTCTAGAATTATTTAATATGATTCTAGCATGATTTACTATCATATACCATGTTCCAGAATGATTTATTAGGATTCTAGCATGATTTACCTTGATACACCTCATTTCAGTATTATTTACTATGATTTACAATGTTTCTAGCATGATTAACCACATTACTAGCAATTATGTGAAGTGTCAGTGCAAATGAGGTGATGAACACTGACAAAATATTATTGTGTTATAATAGTTAGTTATATACGTGATTTTTGTGTGTGTGTCCAAGTATGAATGCAAAAGCACATGTAAAATATTTCATTATTAAGTAGAATGGCCAGCAGAGGGCACTAGAAGACCACTTATTGGCTCACTTTCACTTTAAACCAGTTTTCTGCACTAAAGCAAACCAGTTTTTCCATGTTAACTCAATGCATGCTTACACACACACACACACACACACACACACACACACACACACACACACACACACACACACACACACACACACAGCATAGTTAACCATGATTTACCATGATATACCACGTTCTAGTATTATTTACCAGGAGATAAACGACAATCTAGTATTATTTACTTTGATTTACCATGTTTCTAGCCTGATTTATCACATTACTAGCAATTATTTGAAGTGTCAGTGCAAATAAAGTGATTAACACTGACAAAATATGATTGTGTTATAATGGTTATTGCTATATAAGTGATTTTTTTAGTGTGTATTCAAGTATGAATGCAAGCACATGTTGAAATATTTCATTAATAAGTAGAATGGCCTGCAGAGGGCAGTAGAAGACCACTTATTGGCTCACTTTCACTTTAAACCAGTTTTCTGCACTAAAGCAAACCAGTTTATCCATGTTAATTCAATGCATGCTTACACACACACACACACACACACACACACACACACACACACACACACACACACACACACACACAGCATAGTTAACCATGATTTACCACATTACTAGCAATTATTTGAAGTGTCAGTGCAAATAAAGTGATTAACACTGACAAAATATGATTGTGTTATAATAGTTATTGCTATATAAGTGATTTTTAGTGTGTATTCAAGTATAAATGCAAGCACATGTGGAAAAATTTAATTAATAAGTAGAATGGCCAGCAGAGGGCAGTAGAAGACCACTTATTGGCTCACTTTCACTTTAAACCTCATGATTTTGACCAGTTTTCTGCACTAAAGCAAACCAGTGTTTCCATGTTAACTCAATAATGCATACTTGCTACATATGCTACACACAATAATGCTACACACACACACACACACACACACACACACACACACACACACACACACACACACACACACACACACACACACAAATGTTTCAGTGATATTGGTGTCACATTCACCTTCATCACATTCACCTTCTGTCTTCATCACATTCACCATCTGTCGTCATCACCTGCACCTGCTCCTCATCACCCTCCTCATCATCACCTGCTCCTCATCATCATAACCGTCACCTGTTGTCCTTGTCTTGATCTGTGTATTTAAGTTCCCCTCTCATCCATTATCATTGTCGGTTATTGTTTGTGCACTAGCACTCTGTTATGTTTGTTTTCATGTTGGAAAATAAAACCTTTGTTATATTTGTACCACACACACACACACACACACACACACACACACACACACACACACACACACACACACACACACACACCATCATTTATCATGATTTACCATGGCTGATACCAATACCAATATGAGAAAATGACTATTTTAAACAGCAGGGGGCAGTAAAATACCACTTATTGGCTTAACATGCCATTAATTCATATCATTTTCACCTTTTTAACTGTTATAGAGGCAAATTTTGTCCGATCTGTCTGAAAATTTTCATGCTTGTTCAGGGTGATATTTCACACGTTCTGACTTGTTTTTAAGAAGGTCTGAGCATTGATTAAAGAGATATAGGCTTTCGGGGACACTTGGTAAAGGCCAGATTTTGAAGTGAACCTATTATAGCTATCCAAATGAAGTAGTTCAACTTTCTGACAATTATTGATCTAGTGAGTCCAGAGAATTGTATTGCACTAGTTTTTTAACATTATGATATGAAAATTATATGATCAGAGATGGAAAAGACCATTTACAGCCAATACAGGCAGTTTACCATAGGAAATATATGATTTTAAAGCTTTTTAACAGTTATAGCGCCACCTATCGTCCGATCTCCATAGAATTTTTCATGCTTGTTAATGATGTTATGTCACATATGCTGACCAATTTTTGTGAAGTTCTGAGTTTTTATTTAGGATTTATAGGCTTTTTAATGTATTTTGACACGCCCATTTTATAAATTACCCTATTACAGCCATCCAAATGCAAAAGTTCAACTTTTTTTTGATAATTATTGATCTAGAGAGTCCAGAGAATTGTCCTAGACTGGTCTGGTTCCGATCGGGCAAAAAACCTAGGACTAGTTCGCAAAAGTAGGTTTTTAACATATTCAGGAATATTTAATGAACTGTTTGATTGACAGCAATGGTTCTAGAGGCAAAGTTGTTCAACAAGAGGAGATCTATCAAATGGTATGCATTTTGTGACAATAAGTGTAACACCACGTGATTACAGAGCCATAAAACTCGTTAGCGCCAACTAGTGGCCGATTTCTTTTAAAATTCTTACAGACCTCTAGGGCCATGAGTCGAACATGCCCACCGAGTTTCGTTCCGATAGGCCTCCGTTAACCTTGTCTAATAGGTGCTCAAACTTCATTGGCCGATGGCGGCCATGTTTTTTGAGATACACCAATGTCCTCATAGACATACATGGCACCTTGGACCAAGACACTGCATACCAATTTTCAAGTCAATCGGACTAACGGTCAGGTGGTTATAGCCTGTTTTATGTTTTTTTCATGTTATAGCGCCACCATGTGACCAATCGCCGCGATTTTTTTACCGTGACCTCATATTGACGTCTTACACATGTGTACCAGGTTTGGTTAAAATACCTCTTTTACTTCTGGAGTTATAGCCATTTTAGTAAAATAGGCTCCTCCCACAACGTTAATTTTGCACCCCCTAGCGACCGTGAATCGAAATTTCAACTTTTTTTTGATAATTATTGATATTCAGACTCCAGAGAACAATTCTGCACTGGTTTGGTTCCGATCGGGCAAAAAACCAGGGACTAGTTCGCAAAAGTAGATTTTCGACAAAATTCAAAATGGCGGAAAATCTATCATGGCGGAAATAAAATCGGAGATATACGTTTTGTTCGTCAGGCGTCCAGCTTTCCAATGATATAAGACACTTGAGTCTATGACTTACGGTCTAGGAGTTATGAGCAGTTTCGCGCTTTTGGTTGCTATAGCGCCACCTATGGGCCAATCGGGGTCATAATTTGATAACCTCTCCTCGATTTTTGTACTACCATATGGCAAAGTTTCAAAGCTCTAGCCCTTACGGTTTGGGCTGCACGATGCGTTTTACGGCAGAATAATAATAATAATAATAATAATTAAAGCTGCAAGCAGCATTTATCGGGGTTCAAGCAGTTAAGGCCTTTAAGCACAAAAGCATCAAAAGTGATTAAGTTTTATTTAGCAAGCATGTAACTACTGACATAATAGATGGAAAAGACCATTTACAGGAAATACCATAGGAAATATATGGTTTTAAAGCTTTTTAGCAGTTATAGCGCCACCTATGGTCCGATCTCCATAAAAATTGGCATGCTTGTTAATGATGTTATGTCACATATGCTCACCAATTTTTGTGAAGTTCTGAGTTTTCATTTAGGATTTATAGGCTTTTTAGTGTTTTTTTGCCATGCCCCTTTTCTAAATGACCCTATTACAGCCATCTACATGCAAAAGTTCAACTTTTTTTTGATAATTATTGATCTAGAGTGTCCAGAGAATTGTCCTAGACTGGTCTGGTTTCGATCGGGCGAAAAACCTAGGACTAGTTTGCAAAAGTAGGTTTTTAACATAATTACGAATATTTAATAAACGGTTTAATTGACAGCATTAGTTCTTGAGGCAAAGTTGTTCAGCATGAGCAGATCTATCAGATGATATGCATTTTGTGACGATAAGTGTAACACCACGTGATTACAGAGCCATAAAACTCGTTAGCGCCAACTAGTGGCCGATTTCTTTCAAAACTCTTAGAGACCTCTAGGGCCATGAGTCGAACATGCCCATCGAGTTTCGTTCCGATCGGCCTCCGTTAACCTTGTCTAATAGGTGCTCAAATTTCATTGGTCGATGGCGGCCATGTTTTTCGAGATACGCCAATGTCCTCATAGACATACATGGTACCTTGGACCAAGACACTGCATACCAATTTTCAAGTCAATCGGACTAACGGTCACGTGGTCATAGCCGTTTTCATGTTTTTTTCATGTTATAGCGCCACCTAGTAATCAATCGTCGCGATTTTTTTACTGTGACCCCAGATTGAACTCATACACATGTGCACCAAGTTTGGTGAAGATATCTAATTTCATTCTCGAGTTATAGCCATTTTAGTAAAATAGGCTCCTCCCACAACATTAATTTATCACCCCCCGGCGATCAGGAATCGAAATTTCGACTTTTTTTCGATAATTATTGATATTCAGACTCCAGAGAACATTTCTGCACTGTTTTGGATCCAATTGGACAAAAAACCTAGGACTAGTTCGCAAAAGTAGGTTTTTAACTAAATTCAAAATGGCGGACAATTTGCATACAGGAAATGAAATCGGAGATATACGTTTTGACCTTCAGGTTTCCAGCTTTCCAGTGATATAAGACACTTGAGTCTACGTCATACGGTCTAGGAGTTATGAGCAGTTTCGCGCTTTTGGTTGCTATAGCGCCACCTATAGGCCAATTGGGGTCATATTCTCTGAACCTCTCCTCGATTTTTGTACTACCATCTGGCAAAGTTTCAAAGCTCCAGCTCTTACGGTTTGGGCTGCACGATGAGTTTTACGGCAGAAGAAAAATAATAATAATAATAATAATAATAATAATAATAATAATAAAAATCAGTACAATTACAATAGGGTTTCAGCACTTCGTGCTTGAACCCCTAATAAAAATCAGCACAATTACAATAGGGTTTCAGCACTTCGTGCTTGAACCCCTAATTAAAGCTGCAAGCAGCATTTATCGGGGTTCAAGCTATTAAGGCCTTTAAGGGTTTTTAAGCACAAAAGCATCAAAAGTTATTATGTTTTATTTAGCAAGCATGTAACCACTGACATAATAGATGGAAAAGACCATTTACAGCAAATACATGTAATGTACCATAGGAAATACATGGTTTTAAAGCTTTTTAACAGTTATAGCGCCACCTATGGTCCGATCTCCATAAAATTTGGCATGCTTGTTAATGATGTTATGTCACATATGCTCACCAATTTTTGTGAAGTTCTGAGTTTTCATTTAGGATTTATAGGATTTTTAATGTATTTTGCCACGCCCATTTTATAAATGACCCTATTACAGCCATCCAAATGCAAAAGTTCAACGTTTTTTCGATAATTATTGATCTAGAGAGTCCAGAGAATTGTCCTAGACTGGTCTGGTTCCGATCGGGCGAAAAACCTAGGACTAGTTCGCAAAAGTAGGTTTTTAACATATTCGCGAATAATTAATAAACGGTTTGATTGACAGCAATGGTTCTTGAGGCAAAGTTGTTCAACATGAGCAGATCTATCAAATGATATGCATATTGTGTGGATGAGTGTAACACCACGTGATTACAGAGCCATAAAACTCGTTAGCGCCAACTAGTGGCCGATTTCTTTCAAAATTCTTACAGACCTCTAGGGCCATGAGATGAACATGCCCATCGAGTTTCGTTCCGATCGGCCTCCGTTAACCTTGTCTAATAGGTGCTCAACTTCATTGGCCAATGGCGGCCATGTTTTTTGAGATACGCCAATTTCCTCATAGACATATATGGCACCTTGGGCCAAGACACTGCATACCAATTTTCAAGTCAATCGGACTAATGGTCAGGTGGTTATAGCCCTTTTCATGTTTTTTCCATGTTATAGCGCCACCTATTGTTCAATCGTCGCGATTTTTTTACTGTGACCCCAGACTGAACCCATACACATGTGTACCGAGTTTGGTTAAGCTATCTCATTTACTTTTTGAGTTATAGCCATTTTAGTAAAATAGGCTCCTCCCACAATGTTTATTTTATGCCCCCTAGCGACCATGAATCGAAATTTCGAATTTTTTTTGATAATTATTAATCGTCAGACTCCATAGAACATTTCTGCACTGGTTTGGTTCCGATCGGACAAAAATCCTAGGACTAATTAGCAAAAGCAGTTTTTTGACAAAATTCAAAATGGCGGAAAAATTTCCATACCGGAAATGAAATCGGAGATATACGTTTTGTTCATCACGTTTCCAGCTTTCCAATGATATAAGACACTTGAGTCTACGACATACGGTCTAGGAGTTATGAGCAGTTTCGCGCTTTTGGTTGTTATAGCGCCACCTATGGGCCAATCGGGGTCATAATCTCTGAACCTCTCCTCGATTTTTGTACTACCATCTGGCAAAGTTTCAAGTCTCCAGCCCTTACGGTTTGGGCTGCACGATGCGTTTTACGGCAGAAGAATAATAATAATAATAATAAAAATCCTTACAATTACAATAGGGTTTCAGCACTTCGTGCTTGAACCCCTAATAATAATAAAAATCAGCACAATTACAATAGGGTTTCAGCACTTCGTGCTTGAACCCCTAATTAAAGCTGCAAGCAGCATTTATCGGGGTTCAAGCAGTTAAGGCCTTTAAGGCATTTAAGCACAAAAGCATCAAAAGTTATTAAGATTTATTTAGCAAGCATGTAACCACTGACATAATAGATGGAAAAGACCATTTACAGCCAATACAGGCAATTTGCCATGGGATATATATGGTTTTAAAGCTTTTTAACAGTTATAGCGCCACCTATGGTCCGATCTCCATAAAATTGTTTACTGTGACCTCAAATTGAACCCATACACATGTGTACTGAGTTTGGTGAAGATATCTCATTTACTTCTTGAGTTATAGCCATTTGAGTAAAATAGGCTCCTCCCACAACGATTTGCCACATTCTAGAATTATTTAATATGATTCTAGCATGATTTACTATCATATACCATGTTCCAGAATGATTTATTAGGATTCTAGCATGATTTACCTTGATACACCTCATTTCAGTATTATTTACTATGATTTACAATGTTTCTAGCATGATTAACCACATTACTAGCAATTATGTGAAGTGTCAGTGCAAATGAGGTGATGAACACTGACAAAATATTATTGTGTTATAATAGTTAGTTATATACGTGATTTTTAGTGTGTGTCCAAGTATGAATGCAAAAGCACATGTAAAAGCTCCAAAACTCTGGAATAGCCTTCCTGATACTGTTCGTTGCTCAGACTCGCTCTCCCAGTTTAAAACTAGATTAAAGTCGCATCTCTTCAGCCAGGCATTCATATAATATTTTTAATCTTACAGTTCAAATTACAATCCGGCCTCTAGTTAATAAACGCCAGAGGAGAACTGGCCCCCGACTGAGCCTGGGTTCTCCCAAGGTTTTTTTTTTCTCCATTGGGTCACCTGATGGAGTTTTAGGACACTATTAGGTCACTTGATGGAGTTTTTCGGTTCCTTGCCACTGTTGCCTTTGGCTTGCTCAGTTGGGGATATTCTGGGGATATCTAATTTGATTTTATCAATAAATTCCACTAGAAACAAACCTTGTTGTATTATTTTAATTTAATACTGTGAAGCTGCTTTGATACAATCTGTATTGTGAAAAGCGCTATACAAATATACTTGACTTGACTTGACTTGACTTAAAATATTTCATTATTGAGTAGAATGGCCAGCAGAGGGCACTAGAAGACCACTTATTGGCTCACTTTCACTTTAAACCAGTTTTCTGCACTAAAGCAAACCAGTTTATCCATGTTAACTCAATGCATGCTTACACACACACACACACACACACACACACACACACACACACACACACACACACACACACACACACACACACACACACACACACATACACACACAGTTTAGTTAACCATGATTTACCATGATATACCACGTTCTAGTATTATTTACCAGGAGATAAACGACAATCTAGTATTATTTACTTTGATTTACCATGTTTCTAGCCTGATTTATCACATTACTAGCAATTATTTGAAGTGTCAGTGCAAATAAAGTGATTAACACTGACAAAATATGATTGTGTTATAAAAGTTATTGCTATATAAGTGATTTTTTTAGTGTGTATTCAAGTATGAATGCAAGCACATGTTGAAATATTTCATTAATAAGTAGAATGGCCAGCAGAGGGCAGTAGAAGACCACTTATTGGCTCACTTTCACTTTAAACCAGTTTTCTGCACTAAAGCAAACCAGTTTATCCATGTTAACTCAATGCATGCTTACACACACACACACACACACACACACACACACACACACACACACACACACACACACACACACACACACACACACACACACACACACACAGACACACACACACAGCATAGTTAACCATGATTTACCATGATTTACCACATTACTAGCAATTATTTGAAGTGTCAGTGCAAATAAAGTGATTAACACTGACAAAATATGATTGTGTTATAATAGTTATTGCTATATAAGTGATTTTTAGTGTGTATTCAAGTATAAATGCAAGCACATGTGGAAAAATTTAATTAATAAGTAGAATGGCCAGCAGAGGGCAGTAGAAGACCACTTATTGGCTCACTTTCACTTTAAACCTCATGATTTTGACCAGTTTTCTGCACTAAAGCAAACCAGTGTTTCCATGTTAACTCAATAATGCATACTTGCTACATATGCTACACACAATAATGCTACACACACACACACACACACACACACACACACACACACACAAATGTTTTAGTGATATTGGTGTCACATTCACCTTCATCACATTCACCTTCTGTCTTCATCACATTCACTATCTGTCGTCATCACCTGCACCTGCTCCTCATCACCCTCCTCATCATCACCTGCTCCTCATCATCATAACCGTCACCTGTTGTCCTTGTCTTGATCTGTGTATTTAAGTTCCCCTCTCATCCATTATCATTGTCGGTTATTGTTTGTGCACTAGCACTCTGTTATGTTTGTTTTCATGTTGGAAAATAAAACCTTTGTTATATTTTTACCACACACACACACACACACACACACACACACACACACACACACACACACACACACACACACACACACACACACACACACACACCATCATTTATCATGATTTACCATGGCTGATACCAATACCAATATGAGAAAATGACTATTTTAAACAGCGGGGGGCAGTAAAATACCACTTATTGGCTTAACATGCCATTAATTCATATCATTTTCACCTTTTTAACTGTTATAGAGGCAAATTTTGTCCGATCTGTCTGAAAATTTTCATGCTTGTTCAGGGTGATATTTCACACGTTCTGACTTGTTTTTAAGAAGGTCTGAGCATTGATTAAAGAGATATAGGCTTTCGGGGACACTTGGTAAAGGCCAGATTTTGAAGTGAACCTATTATAGCTATCCAAATGAAGTAGTTCAACTTTTTCTGACAATTATTGATCTAGTGAGTCCAGAGAATTGTATTGCACTAGTTTTGAACATTATGATATGAAAATTATATGATCAGAGATGGAAAAGACCATTTACAGCCAATACAGGCAGTTTACCATAGGAAATATATGATTTTAAAGCTTTTTAACAGTTATAGCGCCACCTATCGTCCGATCTCCATAGAATTTTTCATGCTTGTTAATGATGTTATGTCACATATGCTGACCACTTTTTGTGAAGTTCTGAGTTTTTATTTAGGATTTATAGGCTTTTTAATGTATTTTGACACGCCCATTTTATAAATGACCCTATTAGAGCCATCCAAATGCAAAAGTTCAACTTTTTTTTGATAGTTTTTGATCTAGAGAGTCCAGAGAATTGTCCTAGACTGGTCTGGTTCCGATCGGGCGAAAAACCTAGGACTAGTTCGCAAAAGTAGGTTTTTAACATGTTTGCGAATATTTAATGAACGGTTTGATTGACAGCAATGGTTCTTGAGGCAAAGTTGTTCAGGATGAGGAGATCTATCAAATGATATGCATATTGTGTGGATATTTGTAACACCACGTGATTACAGAGCCATAAAACTCGTTAGCGCCAACTAGTGGCCGATTTCTTTCAAAATTCTTACAGACCTCTAGGGCCTTGAGTCGAACATGCCCATCGAGTTTCGTTCCGATCGGCCTCCGTTAACCTTGTCTAATAGGTGCTCAAATTTCATTGGCCGATGGCGGCCATGTTTTTTGAGATACGCCAATGTCCTCATACACATACATGGCACCTTGGACCAAGACACTGCATACCAATTTTCAAGTCAATCGGACTAACGGTCAGGTGGTTATAGCCTGTTTTATGTTTTTTTCATGTTATAGCGCCACCATGTGGCCAATCGCCGCGGTTTTTTTACTGTGACCTCAGATTGACCTCTTACACATGTGTACCAAGTTTGGTGAAGATACCTCATTTACTTCTGGAGTTATAGCCATTTTAGTAAAATAGGCCCTGCCCACGACGTACGTTTTGGCGCCCCTTAGCGTCCGTGAATCGAAATTTCAACTTTTTTTCGATAGTTTTTGATATTCAGACTCAAGAGAACATTTCTGCACTGGATTGGTTCCGATCGGGCGAAAAACCTAGGACTAGTTCGCAAAAGTAGGTTTTTGACAAAATTCAAAATGGCGGAAAATCTATCATGGCGGAAATGAAATCGGAGATATACGTTTTGTTCGTCAGGCGTCCAGCTTTCCAATGATATAAGACACTTGAGTCTACGACATACGGTCTAGTAGTTATGAGCAGTTTTGCGCTTTTGGTTGCTATAGCGCCACCTATGGGCCAATCGGGGTCATACTTTTATAGGTTCTCCCCAAATTGAGGACTACCATTTGGCCAAGTTTCAAGGTTCCAGCTCTTACGGTTTGGTCTGCACGATGCGTTTAAGGGGAAAATAATAATAATAATAATAATAATAATAATAAAAATCAGTACAATTACAATAGGGTTTCAGCACTTCGTGCTTGAACCCCTAATTAAAGCTGCAAGCAGCATTTATCGGGGTTCAAGCAGTTAAGGCCTTTAAGGCCTTAAAGCACAAAAGCTTTAAAATCTATTAAGTTTTATTTAGCAAGCATGTAACCACTGACATAATAGATGGAAAAGACCATTTACAGCCAATACAGGCAATGTAACATAGGAAATACATGGTTTTAAAGCTGTTTAACATTTATAGGATTTCTATACATTTCTGCACTGGTTTGGTTCCGATCGGGCGAAAAACCTAGGACTAGTTAGTAAAAGTACGTTGTTGACAAAATTCAAAATGGTGGAAAATTTATCATGGCGGAAATTAACATTATCTAAATCTCGAAGATCGGATCAGATCGGATCGAATAATGATAATCGATTCAAGATCTTGAGAATCGGAATCGAATCGATTCTTGAAATTTGAATCGAAACCCAGCCCTACACAACACTGTGTAGCATGTAGTGCGCAACTTGACTTGATGTGCTACACCTAGATATAGTATTCGGTAGGGCATAATTAAATCAGAAGCAAGGATCATCTACTGGAGGGAGGAAATGGTGCAACAGGAGAGCAAATAGTTGACAATTTTGTTCTGATTCAAAGAGAAAATTATATTGATAAATTAAAAAGTTCTCTTTGTAGTTTGTTTCAGAAAGATGAGTGACAAATAAGAACAATAGAGAGTTAGTAAATGAAAACAGACATCACCGACTTGTTTCTTTTTAATGATTCAACAGCCTAAAAGCTTCGATTAAATTAGGTGAAGTTCGAAAGTGGAGCTTAAAGTTAAAAATAATTACCACCTAGTTTCATCACATCTATCTTTTTAACGAATCAGTGTTTTTGAACATGTTTGTACATGTACGGTTTAATGACTCAAAGACAATCCGTTGCTGTAACAATGTGATTGTGCACTGAGTGACAGCCTTTCAATGCGCAGAGACGCTGTTTAGTTTTCGCTACATTCGTTACAAAAAATGTCCTTGATTTTTGTGCATGCTATACACATCGTAACACTTATTTATATAGCAACACATATATATAAAAAACAAAAACAAACAAAAGAAAATTGTAGTTATCCTACCAGTTGATGGTTTCAAATTACAGTTCAAATGGGAAACAGGTCCATGGGCACTGGTTAGCATTTGTGCATGTAATTGCATCCACTAGGCAGGCGATTCACCTTCACAGGATTATTTATGGCACAAAACAGGATACACTTGCCGATCACGTTCACATAGGGAAAAAAAATAGAGAACAAGAAAACGCAGCCTTGGAAAACACAAGGCAAACGTACCATAATTAATTTCTGACTCAACATTTCAGTAACAAATGACATGCACAGCTCAAATGACACATTAATCCAAATTTATTTAACACATCGATTCGACACTCATAAAACAGTCACTGTCACAACTCATGATACAAAGATGTTAGCTACACGCGGTAGCTTTAGCACACGGCTAACTAGTTCAGCTCGCGCTGTGACTGCGGCCTAGTCAACTCAGCTCATATCAAATCATTTCTGAAATAGATATCTGTCATAAGATAACATATGACAAAAAAAAGTCACTCACCAAAACGAGACTGCATCACATATTCAATTAAAGAAGATTGTTCAATAAAGATTATCACACTATAAATCTTTACTCCGATTTCACCTTTTACACCTTTCTCTGACGACAAGTTGATGCATCCAAAGTTTCCAAGTGCACACAATCACAGTTCCCGATAGATTATGATGATCATTTAGTACAAGGAGTTTCTGAAGAAAGTTTCCGTGCTGCTGTCTCATCTGATCTATTCTGTTCTCTCATCATGCTGACAGCAGCAGCGCCTGCGCGAACAGTGGGCGGGCCTTAAGAATATGCCGCTACTGTTGGCTCTCAGGGGTGGCAGTCACTGCAGCACAATCAGTGATTGGACGAATCGCGTGTTTTTGCCCAGTGGTTTTTACCAGTGCATCAAGTAAATAAAAAAAAAATGGATGTAATTGAAAAAATAAATTTGTCCAGAACAGAGCGACAGGACTGAATTTAAACTGTTATAGAAGAGCTAATATACTGAGAATGAACTGGTGAAGGATTGTCTCTCTGCTTTATTTTATAAGAAATATTTCTGTGTCTAGAGTTCCTAATGCGCTGTACTCTCAACTTTTGTATAATAGTACTAGTCATATTTTTTTACACCAGGCATGAATAAAAGGAATGTTTTTTATTTCCTGTTTCGAAAACCACTGGAAACCAACGGACAGTAATGTATAGAGGAATGAAAATATGGAATCATTTACTATTGATATCACACATTTTTACAAGAAAAATTAGTTTAAAAAAAATATTTAAAGGAATATTTAATGGCAAAATATATTAAATTGTTGATTTTGATATTTGGAATGGATGATGGGTTAGTGCGTTTCATTGACTTGACTTTTTATTGTTGTTGATTAAATGTAGTTTTGTATGATTTACTTTTTGGGACCCCAGGAAGAGTAGCCACTGCCTAGAAAGAGGCTAATGGGGATCCAAATAAACAAATAAACTTATAACATTGATGGAAAATACCATTTACAGCCAATACAGGCAATTTACTGAGGAAAGTTTTTTTGACAGTTATAGCACCACATCTTGCCTGATCTCCACCACTTCAAGTGTCCTCAAAGTGTGCCCATGCATGTCTGTCAAATTTGTTGTAAATATCTCATTTTGTTTTGAAGTTTAGACACTTCTGTTTATGAGAGAATAAAAATGATCCATGGGTGACAATGATTTAAAAATTTTATTTGTTTATTTATTTTTGTCAGTTCCTATCTTAATTGTGACATTTGGGCGTTATTGTTTAGCTATTGATCTATGTTTTCAAATTTCAAGAAATTTGGACTATCGGTTTCGAAGATAATTGCAAGTTTTTTAAGTGCTTAATGACAATGATACACAAACTATAAGGAGAAACCTGGCATATTTGGTATTGTTGGACTCGGGAAGGATTGAGGATTTCAAAGGACTAACGGTTGGGTGCGTTTATAGCCATTTTCATAAATTTTTTTCCATGTTGTAGCGCCACCAAGTGGCCAATCGTCGCGATTTTTTTCAAGTAATCTCAGATTGAGCTCATAAACACGTTTCCCAAGATTAGCGAAAATATCTCTTTCCATTCACGAGTTATAATTGTTTTAGTAAAAGTGGCCCTGGTGCCATCAAACATTTTGATTTCCCTTAGCGACCGTTAATTTAAATTAAGAATTTTTTTGATGATTATTGATAGTCTCTGTCCAGAGAATATTTCTGCATTGGTTTGGTTTCGATCGGGCAAAAAATCTAGGAGTAATTCGCAAAAGTAGGTTTTTCAAAAAACCTCAATTTACTCAAAATTGGCGCACGAAGGGCAAGCAAATCTGAGGCATGCATCTGGTCCGCCTCGAGCCAAGGATTCCAGCGATATAAGACACTTGAGCCTACGCCTCACGGTTGATGAGTTACGTTTCGTACTTTTGCCCGCTGTAGCGCCCCCGTCAGGCCGATCGGGGCGGGCCTTGGTGACGCTGTAGGCGGTGTGAGTACTATCAGCCCCCAAAGTTTCAAGTCTCCACGACTTACGGTTTGGTCTGCCCGATCAGTTTTATGTCTGAATGTTGCATCATGGGAAAATTAACAATTACAATAGGTGTTCAGCACTGAAGTGCTTGAACCCCTAATAAGTGGCTAAAAAAGGGCCACAAAAAGGCCTCTAAAAAAAAAACTATAGGGTCTAGGCGCTTGCCGTCTGCGCTGCTGCGTTCCAAAAACTTTATCCAGCCTTCTAACATGTGCCTCGGAGAGGAAAAAGAACGTTTGTTGCCCTTTTAGCTCATTTATCATGGAAATGTGGTGCATTTTTTTTTTACCTTTTAAACTGTGACACCCCCACTGATGGCCCGATCTCCATAAAAGTTTGCACGCTTCTTTAGAATAATATGGCGCATGTGCTCAGCTAATTTGGTGAAGCTCTGCTCTTTTCCCCCCATTTTTCAGTCATTTAAATGTCATTTTGCATAGGGTAATACAGAGGCCTTCTCACCTTTATGACAGTTAAAGCGCCACCAATGGCCCGACGTCCATGAAAGTTTTCAAGCTTCTTCAGGATCACGTGACGCATGCGCATGCCCGATTTTGTGAGCTTGTATGCAAATCAGACAGCAAGATGGCCGCTTTCAGCCATTTCATGTGTTTTTTCCATAGAAATACATCATTTTGACACCCTTTTAACAGTTATAGCGCCACCAAGTGGCCAGTCGCTGCGCCCTTTTTCACGTGACCACAGAATGAGCTCGTACATGCGTGTGCTGAGTTTGGTGCAAAAATCTCGTTCCGTTCACGAGTTATAGCCAATTAAGCAAAATGGGCTCCTCCCACTTCGAACATTTTGGCGGCCCTTAGGGACCGTGAAGCGAAATTTACACTTTTTTTTGATAATTATTGACAATCAGACTCCAGAGAATCTTGCCGCACTGGTTTGGTTCCGGTCGGGCCAAAAACCTAGGACTAGTTCGCGAAAGTAGGTTTTTGGAAAAACCCCAAATACCCTAAAATTTTCCCAGGGTGACGAGCAAATCCGAGGCATGCATCTGGTCCGCCTCGAGCCAAGGATTCCAGCGATATAAGACACTTGAGCCTACGCCTCACGGTTGATGAGTTATGAGCCGTTTCGTACTTTTGCCCGCTGTAGCGCCCCCGTCAGGCCGATCGGGGCGGGCCTTGGTGACGCTGTAGGCGGTGTGAGTACTATCAGCCCCCAAAGTTTCAAGTCTCCACGACTTACGGTTTGGTCTGCCCGATCAGTTTTATGTCTGAATGTTGCATCATGGGAAAATTAACAATTACAATAGGTGTTCAGCACTGAAGTGCTTGAACCCCTAATAAGTGGCTAAAAAAGGGCCACAAAAAGGCCTCTAAAAAAAAAACTATAGGGTCTAGGCGCTTGCCGTCTGCGCTGCTGCGTTCCAAAAACTTTATCCAGCCTTCTAACATGTGCCTCGGAGAGGAAAAAGAACGTTTGTTGCCCTTTTAGCTCATTTATCATGGAAATGTGGTGCATTTTTTTTTTACCTTTTAAACTGTGACACCCCCACTGATGGCCCGATCTCCATAAAAGTTTGCACGCTTCTTTAGAATAATATGGCGCATGTGCTCAGCTAATTTGGTGAAGCTCTGCTCTTTTCCCCCCATTTTTCAGTCATTTAAATGTCATTTTGCATAGGGTAATACAGAGGCCTTCTCACCTTTATGACAGTTAAAGCGCCACCAATGGCCCGACGTCCATGAAAGTTTTCAAGCTTCTTCAGGATCACGTGACGCATGCGCATGCCCGATTTTGTGAGCTTGTATGCAAATCAGACAGCAAGATGGCCGCTTTCAGCCATTTCATGTGTTTTTTCCATAGAAATACATCATTTTGACACCCTTTTAACAGTTATAGCGCCACCAAGTGGCCAGTCGCTGCGCCCTTTTTCACGTGACCACAGAATGAGCTCGTATATGCGTGTGCTGAGTTTGGTGCAAAAATCTCGTTCCGTTCACGAGTTATAGCCAATTAAGCAAAATGGGCTCCTCCCACTTCGAACATTTTGGCGGCCCTTAGGGACCGTGAAGCGAAATTTACACTTTTTTTTGATAATTATTGACAATCAGACTCCAGAGAATCTTGCCGCACTGGTTTGGTTCCGGTCGGGCCAAAAACCTAGGACTAGTTTGCGAAAGTAGGTTTTTGGAAAAACCCCAAATACCCTAAAATTTTCCCAGGGTGACGAGCAAATCCGAGGCATGCATCTGGTCCGCCTCGAGCCAAGGATTCCAGCGATATAAGACACTTGAGCCTACGCCTCACGGTTGATGAGTTATGAGCCGTTTCGTACTTTTGCCCGCTGTAGCGCCCCCGTCAGGCCGATCGGGGCGGGCCTTGGTGACGCTGTAGGCGGTGTGAGTACTATCAGCCCCCAAAGTTTCAAGTCTCCACGACTTACGGTTTGGTCTGCCCGATCAGTTTTATGTCTGAATGTTGCATCATGGGAAAATTAACAATTACAATAGGTGTTCAGCACTGAAGTGCTTGAACCCCTAATAAGTGGCTAAAAAAGGGCCACAAAAAGGCCTCTAAAAAAAAACTATAGGGTCTAGGCGCTTGCCGTCTGCGCTGCTGCGTTCCAAAAACTTTATCCAGCCTTCTAACATGTGCCTCGGAGAGGAAAAAGAACGTTTGTTGCCCTTTTAGCTCATTTATCATGGAAATGTGGTGCATTTTTTTTTTACCTTTTAAACTGTGACACCCCCACTGATGGCCCGATCTCCATAAAAGTTTGCACGCTTCTTTAGAATAATATGGCGCATGTGCTCAGCTAATTTGGTGAAGCTCTGCTCTTTTCCCCCCATTTTTCAGTCATTTAAATGTCATTTTGCATAGGGTTATACAGAGGCCTTCTCACCTTTATGACAGTTAAAGCGCCACCAATGGCCCGACGTCCATGAAAGTTTTCAAGCTTCTTCAGGATCACGTGACGCATGCGCATGCCCGATTTTGTGAGCTTGTAAGCAAATCAGACAGCAAGATGGCTTATCAGACAGCAAGATGGCCGCTTTCAGCCATTTCATGTGTTTTTTCCATAGAAATACATCATTTTGACACCCTTTTAACAGTTATAGCGCCACCAAGTGGCCAGTCGCTGCGCCCTTTTTCACGTGACCACAGAATGAGCTCGTACATGCGTGTGCTGAGTTTGGTGCAAAAATCTCGTTCCGTTCACGAGTTATAGCCAATTAAGCAAAATGGGCTCCTCCCACTTCGAACATTTTGGCGGCCCTTAGGGACCGTGAAGCGAAATTTACACTTTTTTTTGATAATTATTGACAATCAGACTCCAGAGAATCTTGCCGCACTGGTTTGGTTCCGGTCGGGCCAAAAACCTAGGACTAGTTCGCGAAAGTAGGTTTTTGGAAAAACCCCAAATACCCTAAAATTTTCCCAGGGTGACGAGCAAATCCGAGGCATGCATCTGGTCCGCCTCGAGCCAAGGATTCCAGCGATATAAGACACTTGAGCCTACGCCTCACGGTTGATGAGTTATGAGCCGTTTCGTACTTTTGCCCGCTGTAGCGCCCCCGTCAGGCCGATCGGGGCGGGCCTTGGTGACGCTGTAGGCGGTGTGAGTACTATCAGCCCCCAAAGTTTCAAGTCTCCACGACTTACGGTTTGGTCTGCCCGATCAGTTTTATGTCTGAATGTTGTATCATGGGAAAATTAACAATTACAATAGGTGTTCAGCACTGAAGTGCTTGAACCCCTAATAAGTGGCTAAAAAAGGGCCACAAAAAGGCCTCTAAAAAAAAACTATAGGGTCTAGGCGCTTGCCGTCTGCGCTGCTGCGTTCCAAAAACTTTATCCAGCCTTCTAACATGTGCCTCGGAGAGGAAAAAGAACGTTTGTTGCCCTTTTAGCTCATTTATCATGGAAATGTGGTGCATTTTTTTTTTACCTTTTAAACTGTGACACCCCCACTGATGGCCCGATCTCCATAAAAGTTTGCACGCTTCTTTAGAATAATATGGCGCATGTGCTCAGCTAATTTGGTGAAGCTCTGCTCTTTTCCCCCCATTTTTCAGTCATTTAAATGTCATTTTGCATAGGGTTATACAGAGGCCTTCTCACCTTTATGACAGTTAAAGCGCCACCAATGGCCCGACGTCCATGAAAGTTTTCAAGCTTCTTCAGGATCACGTGACGCATGCGCATGCCCGATTTTGTGAGCTTGTAAGCAAATCAGACAGCAAGATGGCTTATCAGACAGCAAGATGGCCGCTTTCAGCCATTTCATGTGTTTTTTCCATAGAAATACATCATTTTGACACCCTTTTAACAGTTATAGCGCCACCAAGTGGCCAGTCGCTGCGCCCTTTTTCACGTGACCACAGAATGAGCTCGTACATGCGTGTGCTGAGTTTGGTGCAAAAATCTTGTTCCGTTCACGAGTTATAGCCAATTAAGCAAAATGGGCTCCTCCCACTTCGAACATTTTGGCGGCCCTTAGGGACCGTGAAGCGAAATTTACACTTTTTTTTGATAATTATTGACAATCAGACTCCAGAGAATCTTGCCGCACTGGTTTGGTTCCGGTCGGGCCAAAAACCTAGGACTAGTTCGCGAAAGTAGGTTTTTGGAAAAACCCCAAATACCCTAAAATTTTCCCAGGGTGACGAGCAAATCCGAGGCATGCATCTGGTCCGCCTCGAGCCAAGGATTCCAGCGATATAAGACACTTGAGCCTACGCCTCACGGTTGATGAGTTATGAGCCGTTTCGTACTTTTGCCCGCTGTAGCGCCCCCGTCAGGCCGATCGGGGCGGGCCTTGGTGACGCTGTAGGCGGTGTGAGTACTATCAGCCCCCAAAGTTTCAAGTCTCCACGACTTACGGTTTGGTCTGCCCGATCAGTTTTATGTCTGAATGTTGCATCATGGGAAAATTAACAATTACAATAGGTGTTCAGCACTGAAGTGCTTGAACCCCTAATAAGTGGCTAAAAAAGGGCCACAAAAAGGCCTCTAAAAAAAAAACTATAGGGTCTAGGCGCTTGCCGTCTGCGCTGCTGCGTTCCAAAAACTTTATCCAGCCTTCTAACATGTGCCTCGGAGAGGAAAAAGAACGTTTGTTGCCCTTTTAGCTCATTTATCATGGAAATGTGGTGCATTTTTTTTTTACCTTTTAAACTGTGACACCCCCACTGATGGCCCGATCTCCATAAAAGTTTGCACGCTTCTTTAGAATAATATGGCGCATGTGCTCAGCTAATTTGGTGAAGCTCTGCTCTTTTCCCCCCATTTTTCAGTCATTTAAATGTCATTTTGCATAGGGTAATACAGAGGCCTTCTCACCTTTATGACAGTTAAAGCGCCACCAATGGCCCGACGTCCATGAAAGTTTTCAAGCTTCTTCAGGATCACGTGACGCATGCGCATGCCCGATTTTGTGAGCTTGTATGCAAATCAGACAGCAAGATGGCCGCTTTCAGCCATTTCATGTGTTTTTTCCATAGAAATACATCATTTTGACACCCTTTTAACAGTTATAGCGCCACCAAGTGGCCAGTCGCTGCGCCCTTTTTCACGTGACCACAGAATGAGCTCGTACATGCGTGTGCTGAGTTTGGTGCAAAAATCTCGTTCCGTTCACGAGTTATAGCCAATTAAGCAAAATGGGCTCCTCCCACTTCGAACATTTTGGCGGCCCTTAGGGACCGTGAAGCGAAATTTACACTTTTTTTTGATAATTATTGACAATCAGACTCCAGAGAATCTTGCCGCACTGGTTTGGTTCCGGTCGGGCCAAAAACCTAGGACTAGTTCGCGAAAGTAGGTTTTTGGAAAAACCCCAAATACCCTAAAATTTTCCCAGGGTGACGAGCAAATCCGAGGCATGCATCTGGTCCGCCTCGAGCCAAGGATTCCAGCGATATAAGACACTTGAGC
This sequence comes from Scardinius erythrophthalmus, assembly GCF_964197995.2. Classification (NCBI taxonomy): domain Eukaryota; kingdom Metazoa; phylum Chordata; class Actinopteri; order Cypriniformes; family Leuciscidae; genus Scardinius; species Scardinius erythrophthalmus. The sequence continues at coordinate 47,344 of NW_028296433.1, forward strand.
CTACGCCTCACGGTTGATGAGTTATGAGCCGTTTCGTACTTTTGCCCGCTGTAGCGCCCCCGTCAGGCCGATCGGGGCGGGCCTTGGTGACGCTGTAGGCGGTGTGAGTACTATCAGCCCCCAAAGTTTCAAGTCTCCACGACTTACGGTTTGGTCTGCCCGATCAGTTTTATGTCTGAATGTTGCATCATGGGAAAATTAACAATTACAATAGGTGTTCAGCACTGAAGTGCTTGAACCCCTAATAAGTGGCTAAAAAAGGGCCACAAAAAGGCCTCTAAAAAAAAAACTATAGGGTCTAGGCGCTTGCCGTCTGCGCTGCTGCGTTCCAAAAACTTTATCCAGCCTTCTAACATGTGCCTCGGAGAGGAAAAAGAACGTTTGTTGCCCTTTTAGCTCATTTATCATGGAAATGTGGTGCATTTTTTTTTTACCTTTTAAACTGTGACACCCCCACTGATGGCCCGATCTCCATAAAAGTTTGCACGCTTCTTTAGAATAATATGGCGCATGTGCTCAGCTAATTTGGTGAAGCTCTGCTCTTTTCCCCCCATTTTTCAGTCATTTAAATGTCATTTTGCATAGGGTAATACAGAGGCCTTCTCACCTTTATGACAGTTAAAGCGCCACCAATGGCCCGACGTCCATGAAAGTTTTCAAGCTTCTTCAGGATCACGTGACGCATGCGCATGCCCGATTTTGTGAGCTTGTATGCAAATCAGACAGCAAGATGGCCGCTTTCAGCCATTTCATGTGTTTTTTCCATAGAAATACATCATTTTGACACCCTTTTAACAGTTATAGCGCCACCAAGTGGCCAGTCGCTGCGCCCTTTTTCACGTGACCACAGAATGAGCTCGTATATGCGTGTGCTGAGTTTGGTGCAAAAATCTCGTTCCGTTCACGAGTTATAGCCAATTAAGCAAAATGGGCTCCTCCCACTTCGAACATTTTGGCGGCCCTTAGGGACCGTGAAGCGAAATTTACACTTTTTTTTGATAATTATTGACAATCAGACTCCAGAGAATCTTGCCGCACTGGTTTGGTTCCGGTCGGGCCAAAAACCTAGGACTAGTTTGCGAAAGTAGGTTTTTGGAAAAACCCCAAATACCCTAAAATTTTCCCAGGGTGACGAGCAAATCCGAGGCATGCATCTGGTCCGCCTCGAGCCAAGGATTCCAGCGATATAAGACACTTGAGCCTACGCCTCACGGTTGATGAGTTATGAGCCGTTTCGTACTTTTGCCCGCTGTAGCGCCCCCGTCAGGCCGATCGGGGCGGGCCTTGGTGACGCTGTAGGCGGTGTGAGTACTATCAGCCCCCAAAGTTTCAAGTCTCCACGACTTACGGTTTGGTCTGCCCGATCAGTTTTATGTCTGAATGTTGCATCATGGGAAAATTAACAATTACAATAGGTGTTCAGCACTGAAGTGCTTGAACCCCTAATAAGTGGCTAAAAAAGGGCCACAAAAAGGCCTCTAAAAAAAAAACTATAGGGTCTAGGCGCTTGCCGTCTGCGCTGCTGCGTTCCAAAAACTTTATCCAGCCTTCTAACATGTGCCTCGGAGAGGAAAAAGAACGTTTGTTGCCCTTTTAGCTCATTTATCATGGAAATGTGGTGCATTTTTTTTTTACCTTTTAAACTGTGACACCCCCACTGATGGCCCGATCTCCATAAAAGTTTGCACGCTTCTTTAGAATAATATGGCGCATGTGCTCAGCTAATTTGGTGAAGCTCTGCTCTTTTCCCCCCATTTTTCAGTCATTTAAATGTCATTTTGCATAGGGTTATACAGAGGCCTTCTCACCTTTATGACAGTTAAAGCGCCACCAATGGCCCGACGTCCATGAAAGTTTTCAAGCTTCTTCAGGATCACGTGACGCATGCGCATGCCCGATTTTGTGAGCTTGTAAGCAAATCAGACAGCAAGATGGCTTATCAGACAGCAAGATGGCCGCTTTCAGCCATTTCATGTGTTTTTTCCATAGAAATACATCATTTTGACACCCTTTTAACAGTTATAGCGCCACCAAGTGGCCAGTCGCTGCGCCCTTTTTCACGTGACCACAGAATGAGCTCGTACATGCGTGTGCTGAGTTTGGTGCAAAAATCTCGTTCCGTTCACGAGTTATAGCCAATTAAGCAAAATGGGCTCCTCCCACTTCGAACATTTTGGCGGCCCTTAGGGACCGTGAAGCGAAATTTACACTTTTTTTTGATAATTATTGACAATCAGACTCCAGAGAATCTTGCCGCACTGGTTTGGTTCCGGTCGGGCCAAAAACCTAGGACTAGTTCGCGAAAGTAGGTTTTTGGAAAAACCCCAAATACCCTAAAATTTTCCCAGGGTGACGAGCAAATCCGAGGCATGCATCTGGTCCGCCTCGAGCCAAGGATTCCAGCGATATAAGACACTTGAGCCTACGCCTCACGGTTGATGAGTTATGAGCCGTTTCGTACTTTTGCCCGCTGTAGCGCCCCCGTCAGGCCGATCGGGGCGGGCCTTGGTGACGCTGTAGGCGGTGTGAGTACTATCAGCCCCCAAAGTTTCAAGTCTCCACGACTTACGGTTTGGTCTGCCCGATCAGTTTTATGTCTGAATGTTGCATCATGGGAAAATTAACAATTACAATAGGTGTTCAGCACTGAAGTGCTTGAACCCCTAATAAGTGGCTAAAAAAGGGCCACAAAAAGGCCTCTAAAAAAAAACTATAGGGTCTAGGCGCTTGCCGTCTGCGCTGCTGCGTTCCAAAAACTTTATCCAGCCTTCTAACATGTGCCTCGGAGAGGAAAAAGAACGTTTGTTGCCCTTTTAGCTCATTTATCATGGAAATGTGGTGCATTTTTTTTTTACCTTTTAAACTGTGACACCCCCACTGATGGCCCGATCTCCATAAAAGTTTGCACGCTTCTTTAGAATAATATGGCGCATGTGCTCAGCTAATTTGGTGAAGCTCTGCTCTTTTCCCCCCATTTTTCAGTCATTTAAATGTCATTTTGCATAGGGTAATACAGAGGCCTTCTCACCTTTATGACAGTTAAAGCGCCACCAATGGCCCGACGTCCATGAAAGTTTTCAAGCTTCTTCAGGATCACGTGACGCATGCGCATGCCCGATTTTGTGAGCTTGTATGCAAATCAGACAGCAAGATGGCCGCTTTCAGCCATTTCATGTGTTTTTTCCATAGAAATACATCATTTTGACACCCTTTTAACAGTTATAGCGCCACCAAGTGGCCAGTCGCTGCGCCCTTTTTCACGTGACCACAGAATGAGCTCGTACATGCGTGTGCTGAGTTTGGTGCAAAAATCTCGTTCCGTTCACGAGTTATAGCCAATTAAGCAAAATGGGCTCCTCCCACTTCGAACATTTTGGCGGCCCTTAGGGACCGTGAAGCGAAATTTACACTTTTTTTTGATAATTATTGACAATCAGACTCCAGAGAATCTTGCCGCACTGGTTTGGTTCCGGTCGGGCCAAAAACCTAGGACTAGTTCGCGAAAGTAGGTTTTTGGAAAAACCCCAAATACCCTAAAATTTTCCCAGGGTGACGAGCAAATCCGAGGCATGCATCTGGTCCGCCTCGAGCCAAGGATTCCAGCGATATAAGACACTTGAGCCTACGCCTCACGGTTGATGAGTTATGAGCCGTTTCGTACTTTTGGCCGCTGTAGCGCCCCCGTCAGGCCGATCGGGGCGGGCCTTGGTGACGCTGTAGGCGGTGTGAGTACTATCAGCCCCCAAAGTTTCAAGTCTCCACGACTTACGGTTTGGTCTGCCCGATCAGTTTTATGTCTGAATGTTGCATCATGGGAAAATTAACAATTACAATAGGTGTTCAGCACTGAAGTGCTTGAACCCCTAATAATAATAAAAATCAGCACAAATACAATAGGGTTTCAGCACTTCGTGCTTGAACCCCTAATAATAATAATAAAAATCAGCACAAATACAATAGGGTTTCAGCACTTCGTGCTTGAACCCCTAATAAAAATCAGTACAATTACAATAGGGTTTCAGCACTTCGTGCTTGAACCCCTAAAAATCAGTACAATTACAATAGGTGTTCAGCACTTCGTGCTTGAACCCCTAATAATAATAATAATAATAAAAATCAATACAATTACAATAGGGTTTCAGCACTTCGTGCTTGAACCCCTAATAAAAATCAGCACAATTACAATAGGGTTTCAGCACTTCGTGCTTGAACCCCTAATTAAAGCTGCAAGCAGCATTTATCGGGGTTCAAGCAGTTAAGGCCTTTAAGCACAAAAGCATCAAAAGTGATTAAGTTTTATTTAGCAAGCAAGTAACTACTGACATAATAGATGGAAAAGACCATTTACAGGAAATACCATAGGAAATATATGGTTTTAAAGGTTTTTAGCAGTTATAGCGCCACCTATCGTCCGATCTCCATAAAAATTGGCATGCTTGTTAATGATGTTATGTCACATATGCTCACCAATTTTTGTGAAGTTCTGAGTTTTCATTTAGGATTTATAGGCTTTTTAGTGTTTTTTTGCCATGCCCCTTTTCTAAATGACCCTATTACAGCCATCTACATGCAAAAGTTCAACTTTTTTTTTGATAATTATTGATCTAGATTGTCCAAAGAATTGTCCTAGACTGGTCTGGTTTCGATTGGGCGAAAAACCTAGGACTAGTTCGCAAAAGTAGGTTTTTAACATAATTACAAATATTTAATAAACGGTTTAATTGACAGCAATAGTTCTTGAGGCAAAGTTGTTCAACTTGAGCAGGTCTATCAGATGATATGCATTTTGTGACGATAAGTGTAACACCACGTGATTACAGAGCCATAAAACTCGTTAGCGCCAACTAGTGGCCGATTTCTTTCAAAACTCTTACAGACCTCTAAGACCATGAGTCGAACATGCCCATCGAGTTTCGTTCCGATCAGCCTCCATTAACTTTGTCTAATAGGTGCTCAAATTTCATTGGTCGATGGCGGCCATGTTTTTCAAGATAAGCCAATGTCCTCATAGACATACATGCCACCTTGGACCAAGACACTGCATACCAATTTTCAAGTCAATCGGACTAACGGTCAGGTGGTCATAGCCCTTTTCATGTTTTTTCATGTTATAGCACCACCTAGTGATCAATCGTCAAGATTTTTTTACTGTGACCCCAGATTGAACTCATACACATGTGCACCAAGTTTGGTGAAGATATCTCATTTCCTTTTCGAGTTATAGCCATTTTAGTAAAATAGGCTCCTCCCACAACATTAATTTATCACCCCCTAGCGACCAGGAATCGAAATTTTGACTTTTTTTCGATAATTATTGATAGTCAAACTCCAGAGAACATTTCTGCACTGGTTTGGATCCGATCGGGCGAAAAACCAGGGACTAGTTCGCAAAAGTAGGTTATGGACAAAATTCAACATAGCAGAAAATTTTCCCTGCCTACATCCAAATCGGAGATAGCCATTTTGTCCGCCTTGAGCCAAGGATTCCAACGATATAAAACACTTGATCCTGGGACAAACGGTCTAAGAGTTATGAGCGATTTTGAACTTTTGGTTGCTGTAGCGCCACCTATGGGCCAATCGGGGTCATACTCTGATAGGTTGTCCCCAAATTGAGGCCTACCATCTGGCCAGGTTTCAAGTCTCTAGGCCTTACGGTTTGTCCTGCGCGATGCGTTTTACGAATCCTTACAATTACAATAGGGTTTCAGCATTTCATGCTTGAACCCCTAATAAGAATGAAGGCTTTTTGCCAGTTATACCGCCACCTATGGTCCGATCTCCATGAAACTCTGCATGCTTCCTCACCATGTTCTGACACATATGCTCATCAATTTTGGTGAAGTTCTGAGTTTTCCTTTGGGATTTATAGGCTTTTGAGTGTATTTTGCCACGCCCCTTTTCTAAATGACCCTGTTACAGCCACGCAAATGCCAAAGGTCAACTTTTTTTTGATAATTATTGATCTAGAGCAGGGCTATTCAATTGGCGGCCCGCGGGCCACATGCGGCCCGCCAATCATCTCCATGCGGCCCGACGGCACCAACCTCCCTCCTCCTCTTTTCGCTCCGATTGACCTTAGAAACGTTTTACGTGTGAATATTTCAGCAGTTATTATATGTGTCCCGAATTTATGTCGACTGAACCAGCGATAGGCTACCAATCATTCGTGAATCGTGAATGAATCATTCTTTTGGTTCGATTCTTTCTAAACGCGCTTGCATAACGGTCTAAAACTATTCGGATTCATTCGGACCACTCCGTCACTGAATCATCTGAAGCGGTTTCTCGTTCAGTTCAGTTACAACAAATAGCGATGTTTTCAGTTGTTTCACTAGTTGTTTAAACACGGCCCAGCGCGGAGTTGCGTTTACTCCCGGTCCCGGACACTATATTAAACAGTGTTGCGACAACCAGTGGGAAGCGTTTCAGTTCGACAGAAACATCTCTGTTACAAACCACAAATCACTCGATGATTTAATTAGTATTAAATCGGATGAAACAGCCTCAACATTCCCAACAAGACTGATGAGGAAAGCAGGAGAAACATTGTGGCATGAACGAAATTAGAAGACTTTAAATCCCCTAATCACCCTTACAAACATTTACCACATTTACTGTAGTAATTTACCATGGTTGGGCAGAAATGTGCAATATTTATATTGAATAGGCTACTATGTAGTAATAAATAAATATAGTAAATATATAGGCTACTATAATATTATATAGTATAATAGTAAATATAGTGATTTATATTGCATTAGATTTATTAGGTGGGTAGAGGAATATATATTTAATGCTTGTTATGAAATTATGTCAGTTTCTTTGTAAAGGTGCGTATAGTTTTTAACTTGTGTTTAGGCATTTTTTTATACAGTGGGAGCCTGTGGTTAACAAATCTCACTGTCAGAATATTTTCATTTAAGCATAACAATTATAAATAAAATAATTATTATTTCTCACCAACTGCTATAAGTTTGTACAAATAATTTATTTGTTCCAAGGAAAATAGTTGTACACAGCTGTAAATTATCAAGTTTTTATTTATTATGGTTTTATATATTTGCATACTGTTGGGTACCACATTTCCAAGTAAATACCACACTTCTTTAGGGTCACTTTAGCTTATTTATTGAAACTGTTATGTTTCAATAAATAAGATAAACCCCCAAACCAACCCACCGGCCCACCTCAACTCTTCGATTTGATAATGCGGCCCTCGAATGAAACTAATTGAATAGCCCTGATCTAGAGAGTCCAGAGAATTGTCCTAGACTGGTTTGGTTCCGATCGGGCGAAAAACCAGGGACTAGTTCGCAAAAGTAGGTTATGGACAAAATTCAACATAGCAGAAAATTTTCCCTGCCTACATCCAAATCGGAGATAGCCATTTTGTCCGCCTTGAGCCAAGGATTCCAACGATATAAGACACTTGATCCTGGGACAAACGGTCTAAGAGTTATGAGCGATTTTGAACTTTTGGTTGCTGTAGCGCCACCTATGGGCCAATCGGGGTCATACTCTGATAGGTTGTCCCCAAATTGAGGCCTACCATCTGGCCAGGTTTCAAGTCTCTAGGCCTTACGGTTTGTCCTGCGCGATGCGTTTTACGAATCCTTACAATTACAATAGGGTTTCAGCATTTCATGCTTGAACCCCTAATAAGAATGAAGGCTTTTTGCCAGTTATACCGCCACCTATGGTCCGATCTCCATGAAACTCTGCATGCTTCCTCACCATGTTCTGACACATATGCTCATCAATTTTGGTGAAGTTCTGAGTTTTCCTTTGGGATTTATAGGCTTTTGAGTGTATTTTGCCACGCCCCTTTTCTAAATGACCCTGTTACAGCCACGCAAATGCCAAAGGTCAACTTTATTTTGATAATTATTGATCTAGAGAGTCCAGAGAATTGTCCTAGACTGGTTTGGTTCCGATCGGGCAAAAAACCAGGGACTAGTTCGCAAAAGTAGGTTATGGACAAAATTCAACATAGCAGAAAATTTTCCCTGCCTACATCCAAATCGGAGATGGCCATTTTGTCCGCCTTGAGCCAAGGATTCCAACGATATAAGACACTTGATCCTGGGACAAACGGTCTAAGAGTTATGAGCGATTTTGAACTTTTGGTTGCTGTAGCGCCACCTATGGGCCAATCGGGGTCATACTCTGATAGGTTGTCCCCAAATTGAGGCCTACCATCTGGCCAGGTTTCAAGTCTCTAGGCCTTACGGTTTGTCCTGCGCGATGCGTTTTACGAATCCTTACAATTACAATAGGGTTTCAGCATTTCATGCTTGAACCCCTAAAAATCAGCACAATTACAATAGGGTTTCAGCACTTCGTGCTTGAACCCCTAATAATAATAAAAATCAGTACAATTACAATAGGGTTTCAGCATTTCATGCTTGAACCCCTAATTAAAGCTGCAAGCAGCATTTATCGGGGTTCAAGCAGTTAAGGCCTTTAAGGCATTTAAGCACAAAAGCATCAAAAGTTATTAAGATTTATTTAATAAGCATGTAACCACTGACATAATAGATGGAAAAGACCATTTACAGCCAATACAGGCAATTTACCATGTGATATATATGGTTTTAAAGCTTTTTAACAGTTATAGCGCCACCTATGGTCCGATCTCCATAGAATTGTTTACTGTGACCTCAAATTGAACCCATACACATGTGTACTGAGTTTGGTGAAGATATCTCATTTACTTCTTGAGTTATAGCCCTTTTAGTAAAATACGCTCCTCCCACAACAATTTAGCACATTCTAGTATTATTTACTATGATTCTAGCATGATTTGCCATATTCTAGCATAATTTACCATGATATACTACATTCTAGTATGATTTACCATTGTTTACTGTGATTCTAGCATGGATTACCATAGTTTATCATGATTTATCATAGTTTACCATGATTTATCATAGTTTACCATGATTTACCCTGTTCTAGCATAGTTTACCATGATTTACCATGTTCTAGCATGATTTACCATGATATACCACATTCTAACATGATTTACCATAGTTTATTATGATTTATCATGGCTTACCATGATTTACCCTGTTCTAGCATAGTTTACCATGATTTACCATGTTCTAGCATGATGTACCATGATATATCATGTTCTAGAATGATGTACCAGGATTGTAGTATGATTTACCTTGATACACCACATTCTAGTATTATTTATTATGATTTACCATGTTTTTAGTGTGATTTACCATGATTTACCACATTGCTAGCAATTATGTGAAGTATCAGTAAAAATGAAGTGATAAACTCTGACAAAATATGATTGTGCTACAATAGTAATTGTTATATAAGTGATTTTTAGTGTCTAATGAATGCAAAAGCATATGTGAGTAGACTTCATTAATAAGTAGAATGGCCAGCAGAGGGCAGTAGAAGACCACTTATTGGCTCACTTTCACTTTAAACTTCTTGATTTTCACCATTTTTCTGCACTAAAGCAAACCAGTTTTTCCATTTTAACTCCATAATGCATGTTTACACACACACACACACACACACACACACACACACACACACACACACACACACACACACACACACACACACACAACGACAAATGTTGTTGTTTTTTCAATGCTATTGGGATATGTCATTATGAAAATATATTTCAGTGGTCTATAAACATTTCACAAAGTCTTTGTAAGCTATTAATCAGATTATTCAGAATTTATTTAGAAACCTAAGACTACACACACACATTATGTTGTAGATACAGATATTTAAAATATATGATGTGATCAAACTGTCAATACTAATACTTTAACAGATAGATTTTGAGTAAATGTAATTGTAAATGTTAAAATAGGGATTTTATAAAGTCTTAATATAAATTATAGAACAATATGACAAAATGACTATTTTAAACAGCAGGGGGCAGTAAAATACCACTTAATGGCTTAATATGCCATTATATCCATATCATTTTCACCTTTTTAACTGTTATAGAGGCAAATTTTGTCCGATCTGTCTGAAAATTTTCATGCATGTTCAGAGTGATATTTCACATGTTCTGACTTGTTTTTAAGAAGGTTTGAACATTCATTAAAGAGATATAGGCTTTCGGGGACACTTGGTAAAGGCTACATTTTGAAGCGAACCTATTATAGCTATCCAAATGAAGTAGTTCAACTTTTTCTGACAATTATTGTTCTAGTGAGTCCAGAGAATTGTATTGCACTAGTTTTTAAAATTATGATATGAAAATTATATGATCAGAGATGGAAAAGACCATTTATAGCCAATACAGGCAGTTTACCATAGGAAATATATAGTTTTAAAGCCTTTTAACAGTTATAGCGCCAACTATTGTCCGATCTCCATAAACTTTTGCATGCTTGTTAATGATGGTATGTCACATATGCTCTTCAATTTTTGTGAAGTTCGGAGTTTTTGTTTAGGATTTATAGGCTTTGATTGCACTTTGCCACGCCCATTTTATAAATGACCCTATTACAGCAATCCAAATGCAAAAGTTCAACTTTTTTTTTGATAATTATTGATCTAGAGAGTCCAGAGAATTGTCCTAGACTGGTTTGGTTCCGATCGGGCGAAAAACCAGGGACTAGTTTGCAAAAGTAGGTTTTGGACAAAATCCGACTTAGCAGAAATTTTTCTTGCCCACATCCAAATCGGAGATGGCCATTTTGTCCGCCCTGAGCCAAGGATTCCAACGATATAAGACACTTGATCCTGGGACAAACGGTCTAAGAGTTATGAGCGATTTTGAACTTTTGGTTGCTGTAGCGCCACCTATGGGCCAATCGGGGTCATACTCTGATAGGTTGTCCCCAAATTGAGGCCTACCATCTGGCCAGGTTTCAAGTCTCTAGGCCTTACGGTTTGGCCTGCACGATGCGTTTTACGAATCCTTACAATTACAATAGGGTTTCAGCATTTCATGCTTGAACCCCTAATAAGAATGAAGGATTTTTGCCAGTTATAGCGCCACCTGTGGTCTGATCTCCATCAAACTCTGCATGCTTCCTCAGCATGTCCTGACACATATGCTCATCAATTTTGGTGAAGTTCTGAGTTTTCATTTGGGATTTATAGGCTTTTTAGTGTATTTTGCCACACCCCTTTTCTAAATGACCCTATTACAGCAATCCAAATGCAAAAGTTCAACTTTTTTTTGATAATTATTGATCTAGAGAGTCCAGAGAATTGTCCTAGACTGGTTTGGTTCCGATCGGGCGAAAAACCAGGGACTAGTTCGCAAAAGTAGGTTTTGGACAAAATTCGACATAGCAGAAAATTTCCCCTGCCTACATCAAAATCGGAGATAGCCATTACACCCGCCTTGAGCCAAGGATTCCAACGATGTAAGACACTTGAGCCTGGGACAAAGAGTCTAAGAGTTTCGAGCAATTTTGAACTTTTGGTTGCTGTAGCGCCACCTATGGGCCAATCGGGGTCATACTCTGATAGGTTGTCCCCAATTTGAGGCCTACCATCTGGCCAGGTTTCAAGACTCTAGGCCTTACGGTTTGGCCTGCACGATGCGTTTTACGAATCCTTACAATTACAATAGGGTTTCAGCATTTCATGCTTGAACCCCTAATAATAAAAATCAGTACAATTACAATAGGGTTTCAGCATTTCATGCTTGAACCCCTAATAATAAAAATCAGTACAATTACAATAGGGTTTCAGCACTTCGTGCTTGAACCCCTAATAATAAAAATCAGTACAATTACAATAGGGTTTCAGCACTTCGTGCTTGAACCCCTAATAAAAATCAGTACAATTACAATAGGGTTTCAGCACTTCGTGCTTGAACCCCTAATAAGAGGAGACGTTTTGGACAGTTATAGCGCCACCTATGGTCCGATCTTCACGAAACTTGGCATGCCTCTTCATCATGTTCTGACACATCTGCTCATCGATTTTTGTGAAGTTTGGGGTTTTCCCTTAGGTTGTGTAGGCTTTTGAGTGTTTTTTTGTCCCTCCCCTTTCCTAAATGACCCTGTTACAGCCAGGCAAATGCAAAAGTTCCACTTTTTTTCGATAATTATTTATCTAGAGAGTCCAGAGAATTGTGCTAGACTGGTCTGGTCTGGATTGGGCCAAAAACCAGGGACTAGTTTGCAAAAGTAGGTTTTGGACAAACGAACTACTCACGAAGTGCTAAAACCCTATTGTAATTGTCCTGATTTTTAGGGGTTCAAGCACGAAGTGCTGAAACCCTATTGTAATTGCTCTGATTTTTAGGGGTTCAAGCACGAAGTGCTGAAACCCTATTGTAATTGTGCTGATTTTTATTAGGGGTTCAAGCACGAAGTGCTGAAACCCTATTGTAATTGTCCTGATTTTTAGGGGTTCAAGCACGAAGTGCTGAAACCCTATTGTTATTGTAAGGATTTTTAGGGGTTCAAGCACGAAGTGCTGAAACCCTATTGTAATTGTGCTGATTTTTATTATTAGGGGTTCAAGCACAAAGTGCTGAAACCCTATTGTAATTGTGCTGATTTTTAGGGGTTCAAGCACGAAGTGCTGAAACCCTATTGTAATTGTACTGATTTTTATTATTAGGGGTTCAAGCACGAAGTGCTGAAACCCTATTGTAATTGTACTGATTAGGGGTTCAAGCACGAAGTGCTGAAACCCTATTGTAATTGTAAGGATTTTTATTAGGGGTTCAAGCACGAAGTGCCGAAACCCTATTGTAATTGTAAGGATTTTTATTAGGGGTTCAAGCACGAAGTGCTGAAACCCTATTGTAATTGCTCTGATTTTTAGGGGTTCAAGCACGAAGTGCTGAAACCCTATTGTATTTGTGCTGATTTTTATTATTATTATTATTATTATTATTATTATTATTATTATTATTATTATTATTCTGCCGTAAAACGCATCGTGCAGCCCAAACCGTAAGGGCTAGAGCTTTGAAACTTTGCCAGATGGTAGTACAAAAATCGAGGAGAGGTTATCAAATTATGACCTCGATTGGCCCATAGGTGGCGCTATAACAACCAAAAGCGCGAAAGTGGTCATAACTCCTGGACCGTATGTCGTAGACACAAGTGTCTTATATCATTGGAAAGCTGGTCGTCTGACGAACAAAACGTATATCTCCGATTTCATTTCCGTCATGATAGATTTTCCGCCATTTTGAATTTGGTCGAAAACCTACTTTTGCGAACTAGTCCCTGGTTTTTTGCTCGATCGGAACCAAACCAGTGCAGAATTGTTCTCTGGAGACTGAAGATCAATAATTATCGAAAAAAAGTGGAAATTTCGATTCAGGGTCGCTAGGGGGCGCAAAATTAACGTTGTGGGCGGAGCCTATTTTACTAAAATGGCTATAACTCCAGAAGTAAATGAGGTATTTTCAACAAACTTGGTACACATATGTAAGAGGTCAATCTGAGGACACGGTAAAAAAATCGCGGCGATTGGCCACATGGTGGCGCTATAACATGAAAAAAACATAAAACAGGCTATAACCACCTGACCGTTAGTCCGATTGACTTGAAAATTGGTATGCAGTGTCTTGGTCCAAGGTGCCATGTATGTCTATGAGGACATTGGTGTATCTCAAAAAACATGGCCGCCATTGGCCAATGAAGTTGAGCACCTATTAGACAAGGTTAACGGAGGCCGATCGGAACGAAACTCGGTGGGCATGTTCGACTCAAGGCCCTAGAGGTCTGTAAGAATTTTGAAAGAAATCGGCCACTAGTTGGCGCTAACGAGTTTTATGGCTCTGTAATCACGTGGTGTTAGATATATTGTCACAAAATGCATATCATTTGATAGATCTGCTCATGCTGAACAACTTTGCCTCTAGAACCATTGCTGTCAATCAAACCGTTCATTAAATATTCATGAATATGTTAAAAACCTACTTTTGCGAACTAGTCCTAGGTTTTTTGCCCGATCGGAACCAGACCAGTCTAGGACAATTCTCTGGACTCTCTAGATCAATAATTATCAAAAAAAAGTTGAACTTTTGCATTTGGATGGCTGTAATAGGGTAATTTATAAAATGGGCGTGTCAAAATACATTAAAAAGCCTATAAATCCTAAATAAAAACTCAGAACTTCACAAAAATTGGTCAGCATATGTGACATAACATCATTAACAAGCATGAAAAATTCTATGGAGATCGGACGATAGGTGGCGCTATAACTGTTAAAAAGCTTTAAAACCATATATTTCCTATGGTAAACTGCCTGTATTGGCTGTAAATGGTCTTTTCCATCTCTGATCATATAATTTTCATATCATAATGTTCAAAACTAGTGCAATACAATTCTCTGGACTCACTAGATCAATAATTGTCAGAAAAAGTTGAACTACTTCATTTGGATAGCTATAATAGGTTCACTTCAAAATCTGGCCTTTACCAAGTGTCCCCGAAAGCCTATATCTCTTTAATCAATGCTCAGACCTTCTTAAAAACAAGTCAGAACGTGTTGAATATCACCCTGAACAAGCATGAAAATTTTCAGACAGATCGGACAAAATTTGCCTCTATAACAGTTAAAAAGGTGAAAATGATATGAATTAATGGCATGTTAAGCCAATAAGTGGTATTTTACTGCCCCCTGCTGTTTAAAATAGTCATTTTCTCATATTGGTATTGGTATCAGCCATGGTAAATCATGATAAATGATGGTGTGTGTGTGTGTGTGTGTGTGTGTGTGTGTGTGTGTGTGTGTGTGTGTGTGTGTGTGTGTGTGTGTGTGTGTGTGTGTGTGTGTGTGTGTGTGTGTGTGTGTGTGTGTGTGTGTGTGTGTGTGGTACAAATATAACAAAGGTTTTATTTTCCAACATGAAAACAAACATAACAGAGTGCTAGTGCACAAACAATAACCGACAATGATAATGGATGAGAGGGGAACTTAAATACACAGATCAAGACAAGGACAACAGGTGACGGTTATGATGATGAGGAGCAGGTGATGATGAGGAGGGTGATGAGGAGCAGGTGCAGGTGATGACGACAGATGGTGAATGTGATGAAGACAGAAGGTGAATGTGTGAAGGTGAATGTGACACCAATATCACTGAAACATTTGTGTGTGTGTGTGTGTGTGTGTGTGTGTGTGTGTAGCATTATTGTGTGTAGCATATGTAGCAAGTATGCATTATTGAGTTAACATGGAAACACTGGTTTGCTTTAGTGCAGAAAACTGGTCAAAATCATGAGGTTTAAAGTGAAAGTGAGCCAATAAGTGGTCTTCTACTGCCCTCTGCTGGCCATTCTACTTATTAATTAAATTTTTCCACATGTGCTTGCATTTATACTTGAATACACACTAAAAATCACTTATATAGCAATAACTATTATAACATAATCATATTTTGTCAGTGTTAATCACTTTATTTGCACTGACACTTCAAATAATTGCTAGTAATGTGGTAAATCATGGTAAATCATGGTTAACTATGCTGTGTGTGTGTGTGTGTGTGTGTGTGTGTGTGTGTGTGTGTGTGTGTGTGTGTGTGTGTGTGTGTGTGTGTGTAAGCATGCATTGAGTTAACATGGATAAACTGGTTTGCTTTAGTGCAGAAAACTGGTTTAAAGTGAAAGTGAGCCAATAAGTGGTCTTCTACTGCCCTCTGCTAGCCATTCTACTTATTAATGAAATATTTCAACATGTGCTTGCATTCATACTTGAATACACACTAAAAAATCACTTATATAGCAATAACTATTATAACACAATCATATTTTGTCAGTGTTAACCACTTTATTTGCACTGACACTTCAAATAATTGCTAGTAATGTGATAAATCAGGCTAGAAACATGGTAAATCAAAGTAAATAATACTAGATTGTCGTTTATCTCCTGGTAAATAATACTAGAACGTGGTATATCATGGTAAATCATGGTTAACTATGCTGTGTGTGTATGTGTGTGTGTGTGTGTGTGTGTGTGTGTGTGTGTGTGTGTGTGTGTGTGTGTGTGTGTGTGTGTGTGTGTGTGTGTGTGTGTGTGTGTGTGTGTGTGTGTGTGTTGTGTGTGTGTGTGTGTGTGTGTGTGTGTGTGTGTAAGCATGCATTGAGTTAACATGGAAAAACTGGTTTGCTTTAGTGCAGAAAACTGGTTTAAAGTGAAAGTGAGCCAATAAGTGGTCTTCTACTGCCCTCTGCTGGCCATTCTACTTAATAATGAAATATTTTACATGTGCTTTTGCATTCATACTTGGACACACACTAACAATCACGTATATAACTAACTATTATAACACAATAATATTTTGTCAGTGTTCATCACCTCATTTGCACTGACACTTCACATATTTGCTAGTAATGTGGTTAATCATGCTAGAAACATTGTAAATCATAGTAAATAATACTGAAATGAGGTGTATCAAGGTAAATCATGCTAGAATCCTAATAAATCATTCTGGAACATGGTATATGATAGTAAATCATGCTAGAATCATATTAAATAATTCTAGAATGTGGCAAATCGTTGTGGGAGGAGCCTATTTTACTCAAATGGCTATAACTCAAGAAGTAAATGAGATATCTTCACCAAACTCAGTACACATGTGTATGGGTTCAATTTGAGGTCACAGTAAACAATTTTATGGAGATCGGACCATAGGTGGCGCTATAACTGTTAAAAAGCTTTAAAACCATATATATCCCATGGCAAATTGCCTGTATTGGCTGTAAATGGTATTTTCCATCTATTATGTCAGTGGTTACATGCTTGCTAAATAAATCTTAAAAACTTTTGATGCTTTTGTGCTTAAATGCCTTAAAGGCCTTAACTGCTTGAACCCCGATAAATGCTGCTTGCAGCTTTAATTATTATTATTATTTTCCCCTAAAACGCATCGTGCAGCCCAAACCGTAAATGCTGGAGACTTGAAACTCAGCCAAATGGTAGTCCTCAATTTGGGGAGAACCTATCAAAGTATGACCCCGATTGGTCAATAGGTGGCGCTATAGCAAGCAAAAGTATGAAATCAGCCATAACTCCTAGACGGTTTGTCATAGAATCAAGTGTCTTATATCACTGTAATCCTTGGCTCAAGACGGCCAAAACGTATATCTCCGATTTCATTTCCGCCTGGGAAAATTTTCCGCCATTTTGAATTTTCTCAAAAACCTACTTTTGCGAACTAGTCCTAGGTTTTTCGTCCGCTTGGAACCAAACCAGTGCAGAAATGTTCTCTGGAGTCTGAATATCAATAATTATCGAAAAAAAGTTGAAATTTCGATTCACGGTCGCTAGGGGGCGCCAAAACGTACGTTGTGGGAGGAGCCTATTTTACTAAAACGGCTATAACTCGAGAAATAAATGAGGTATCTTCACCAAACTCGGTACACATGTGTAATAGTTCAATTTGAGGTCACAGTAAAAAAATCGCGACGATTGAACAGTAGGTGGCGCTATAACTTGAAAAAAACATGAAAAGGGCTATAACCACCTGACCGTTTGTCCGATTGACTTGAAAATTGGTATGCAGTGTCTTGGTCCAAGGTGCCATGTATGCCTATGAGGACATTGACGTATCTCAAAAAACATGGCCGCCATCGGCCAATGAAGTTTGAGCACCTATTAGACAAGGTTAACGGAGGCTGATCGGAACGAAACTCGATGGGCATGTTCGACTCATGGCCCAAGAGGTCTGTAAGAATTTTGAAAGAAATTGGCCACTAGTTGGCGCTAACGAGTTTTTTCGGCTCTGTAATCACGTGGTGTTGCATACATCCACACAATATGCATATCAGTTGATAGATCTCCTCATACTGAACAACTTTGCCTCAAGAACCATTGCTGTCAATCAAACCGTTCATTTAATATTCGCAAACATGTTAAAAACCTACTTTTGCGAACTAGTCCTAGGTTTTTTGCCCAATCGGAACCAAACCAGTCTAGGACAATTCTCTGGACTCTCTAGATCAATAATTATCAAAAAAAAGTTGAACTTTTGCATTTGGATGGCTGTAATAGGGTCATTTATAAAATGGGCGTGGTAAAATACACTAAAAAGCCTATAAATCCTAAATGAAAACTCAAAACTTCACAAAAATTGGTGAGCATATGTCACATAACATCATTAACAAGCATGCCAAATTTTATGGACATCGGACCAAAGGTGGCACTATAACTGTTAAAAAGCTTTAAAACCACATATTTCCTATGGTAAATTGCCTGTATTGGCTGTAAATGGACTTTTCAATCTATTATTTCAGTGGTTAAAAGCTTTCTAAATAAATCTTAATGTCTTAAATGCTTATGTGCTTAAAGGCCTTAAATGCTTGAACCCCGATAAATGCTGCTTGCAGCTTTAATTATTATTATTTTTCTTCTGCCGTAAAACGCATCGTGCAGCCCAAACCGTAAGTGCTAGAGACTTGAAACTTTGCCATATGGTAGTACAAAAATCGAGGAGAGGTTATCAAAATATGAGCCAGATTGGCCAATAGGTGGCGCTACAGTGCAAAAACCAAAAAAATGGCATATTTTTGCTTAAATCTCACCAACCCTTTGTCACAGACTCAAGTGTCTTATATCATTGGAATCCTTGGCTCAAGCCGAACAAAAAAGGCCTCAAGGATTTCCTTTCCGGTATGCAAATTTTCCGCCATTTTGGATTTTGTCCAAAACCTACTTTTGCGAACTAGTCCTAGGTTTTTTGTCCGATCGGAACCAAAAAAGTGCAGAAATGTTCTCTGGAGTCTGAATATCAATAATTATTAAAAAAAAGTTTAAATTTTGATTCACGGTCGCTAAGGGGCGCCAAAACGTTCGAAAGAGGCGGAGCTAGTTTTACTAAAATGGCTATAACTCCAGAAGTAAATGAGTTATCTTCACCAAACTTGGTACACATGTGTAAGAGGTCAATCTAAGGTCACAGTAAAGAAATCGCGGTGATTAGCCACATGGTGGCGCTATAACATTAACAAAACATAAAACAGGCTATAACCACCTGACCGTTTGTCCGATTGACTTGAAAATTGGTATGCAGTGTCTTGGTCCAAGGTGCCATGTATGTCTATGAGGACATTGGTGTATCTCGAAAAACATGGCCGCCATCGGCCAATGAAATTTGAGCACCTATTAGACAAGGTTAACGGAGGCCAATCAGAACGAAACTCAGTGGGCCTGTTCGGCTCAAGCCCCTAGAGGTCTGTAAGAATTTTGAAAGAAATCGGCCACTAGTTGGCGCTAACGAGTTTTAAGGCTCTGTAATCACGTGGTGTTAGACTTACTGTCACACAATGCATATCATTCGATAGACCTGCTCATGCTGAACAACTTTTCCTCAAGAACCATTGCTGTCAATCAAACCGTGCATTAAATATTCACGAATATGTCTAAAACCAACTTTTGCGAACTAGTCCTAGGTTTTTTGCCCGATCGGAACCAGACCAGTCTAGGACAATTCTCTGGACTCTCTAGATAAATAATTATCAAAAAAAGTTGAACTTTTGTATTTTTCATATGGCTATAATTGGGTCATAAAGAAAAAGGGCGTGGCAAAATACACTCAAAAGCCTATAAATCCTAAACGAAAACTCAGAACTTCACAAAAATTGGTGAGCATATGTGCCATAACATTGTAAACAAGCGTGCAAAGTTTCATGGAGATCGGACAATAGGTGGCGCTATAACTGTTAAAAAGCTTGCCTGTATTGGCTGTAAATGGACTTTTCCATCTATTATTTCAGTGGTTAAAAGCTTTCTAAATAAATCTTAATGTCTTAAATGCTTATGTGCTTAACCTGTTAAGCTGCAACCCCACTTTTGAAAAATCCCAAGAAATGACATACCCAAACTGAAACCGATACAGTTCATGAACCCTTTGTACTAAAAGCACAAGTATGATCTCATTTGAAAGCTGACACCTGGCAGTTTATTGTAAATGTAGAATTAATTATTGTCATAATGACAAAAATTGTTATAAATAGCTTCAAAGTTTTGTAAAGTTATTAGAAATTATTTTTTATGAAATATCCTCATGAAAATAAAATTGAAGTTGGCACTGGAGCAATCTAGAAATGCACTACAGCTAATGCCACATGTCTAAACATTTTATGTTTAAAATCTTAAGATAGTAAGTCCAAAACTCTGTATTTAGTGAAATGTTTTTCAAGACCATGTCATGTGACTTTATTTTGATTTGACGCTAAGATGCTTCTGATGTTTATTGCCATCTTCTAACCATCTATCCAGTATATTGTCTTTATTGTTTTGTGCTGCAAACGAGCCCCATTCAGTCTCAGTCTCCCCCTGAACACATTCACACCTCTCCAGCCTGGTTATGGCTGTAAATATGCATTTCTTTTGTCTGCATTATAGTTACTAATGACTGGCTATTCACAGGCTATTCATATGGTTTCACTTTCAATCACCAATTTCTTTTCTCAAAGTTCACCCTTACATTTTAAACTGTATCTAATGCATTTCTTGAATAAAGAAACATTTCATTAAGCTTTCAAAAAATAATAAAAATATAACTTCTAGGTGGCAGGTGCACCTAGGGCTAGCTAGCATGTTAGCTTAGCACACCATCAATACACGACAATTTATGAGATTAAAACCATGTTTGTGCTTATAAACTTACTTTATAAAGCAAATCGAGTATTTTAAATAATTTTCTGTGATCTAATTTGGCTTCAGATAAAAAATCAGACAGAAAATATACTATTGTCAGAGAATGTCTAATACTCTGCACAACGATTCTATATAGATTAGCATTACATTATAAATATAATCTATTATGGAAATACCTGGCATGGATTGAAAAACACAGGTAACTCAAATATCATAGCAAACATGTTTATTGTCTTCAAAACGACTGTTTCTCCATGTTACAGCGCGACCTGTTGTTAGCTGTGTTGTGTTCGAGGCTTCCTGGATTGTCACATGATTGGCACTTCTTCATGTTCTAATACTGTGCACAGGGCGGCGAGGGCGCCCTCAGGCTATTGGTATGAATTGAAAACACATTAACAGAGTATGCAAACGCTCAAAATGATTACATCGACGCATTTGGGTATAAATTCAATAAACATTATTCCTGTCTATAGAAATCTGATGTAAACCTATGAGAATATATCAATATTTCTCCAAATCTGCACATTTTTGAGCTAAAGCCTAGAAGGACGGTGTTTTGTGTATCGCTGTCATGACGACAGCACGGGAGTTTTTTTATGAATGAAAGCGGCTGACGCGCATAATTCATATCAAAGGTATCGACTCATTTTTTCATTTCATAACTCCTGACACAAATTAAGAAATAACTGTCGCTATAAGCTTCTCAGAATACAATAGTGGTCAAATTCTGAAACTTGAGTCTTATATCTTTTTAATGATGTATAGTTTGTCAAGGTATAACATTAAATCTGATAGTAACTTTGAACTATATATAAATAAAACCGCTTCAGTGCGCCCGCGCCCTGGCAACGGTTAACAGGTTAAAGGCCTTAAATGCTTGAACCCCGATAAATGCTGCTTGCAGCTTTAATTATTAGGGGTTCAAGCACGAAGTGCTGAAACCCTATTGTAATTGTGCTGATTTTTATTATTAGGGGTTCAAGCACGAAGTGCTGAAACCCTATTGTAATTGCTCTGATTTTTATTAGGGGTTCAAGCACGAAGTGCTGAAACCCTATTGTAATTGTGCTGATTTTTATTATTATTAGGGGTTCAAGCATGAAATGCTGAAACCCTATTGTAATTGTAAGGATTTGTAAAACGCATCGTGCAGGACAAACCGTAAGGCCTAGAGACTTGAAACCTGGCCAGATGGTAGGCCTCAATTTGGGGACAACCTATCAGAGTATGACCCCGATTGGCCCATAGGTGGCGCTACAGCAACCAAAAGTTCAAAATCGCTCATAACTCTTAGACCGTTTGTCCCAGGATCAAGTGTCTTATATCGTTGGAATCCTTGGCTCAAGGCGGACAAAATGGCTATCTCCGATTTGGATGTAGGCAGGGAATATTTTCTGCTATGTCGAATTTTGTCCAAAACCTACTTTTGCGAACTAGTCCCTGGTTTTTCGCCCGATCGGAACCAAACCAGTCTAGGACAATTCTCCGGACTCTCTAGATCAATAATTATCGAAAAAAAGTTGAACTTTGGCATGTGGGTGGCTGTAACAGGGTCATTTAGAAAAGGGGCGTGGCAAAATACACTCAAAAGCCTATAAATCCCAAAGGAAAACTCAGAACTTCACAAAAATTGATGAGCATATGTGTCAGAACATGGTGAGGAAGCATGCAGAGTTTCATGGAGATCGGACGATAGGTGGCGCTATAACTGGCAAAAAGCCTTCATTCTTATTAGGGGTTCAAGCATAAAATGCTGAAACCCTATTGTAATTGTAAGGATTTGTAAAACGCATCGTGCAGGACAAACCGTAAGGCCTAGAGACTTGAAACCTGGCCAGATGGTAGGCCTCAATTTGGGGACAACCTATCAGAGTATGACCCCGATTGGCCCATAGGTGGCGCTACAGCAACCAAAAGTTCAAAATCGCTCATAACTCTTAGACCGTTTGTCCCAGGATCAAGTGTCTTATATCGTTGGAATCCTTGGCTCAAGGCGGACAAAATGGCTATCTCCGATTTGGATGTAGGCAGGGAATATTTTCTGCTATGTCGAATTTTGTCCAAAACCTACTTTTGCGAACTAGTCCCTGGTTTTTCGCCCGATCGGAACCAAACCAGTCTAGGACAATTCTCCGGACTCTCTAGATCAATAATTATCGAAAAAAAGTTGAACTTTGGCATGTGGGTGGCTGTAACAGGGTCATTTAGAAAAGGGGCGTGGCAAAATACACTCAAAAGCCTATAAATCCCAAAGGAAAACTCAGAACTTCACAAAAATTGATGAGCATATGTGTCAGAACATGGTGAGGAAGCATGCAGAGTTTCATGGAGATCGGACGATAGGTGGCGCTATAACTGGCAAAAAGCCTTCATTCTTATTAGGGGTTCAAGCATGAAATGCTGAAACCCTATTGTAATTGTAAGGATTTGTAAAACGCATCGTGCAGGAGAAACCGTAAGGCCTAGAGACTTGAAACCTGGCCAGATGGTAGGCCTCAATTTGGGGACAACCTATCAGAGTATGACCCCGATTGGCCCATAGGTGGCGCTACAGCAACCAAAAGTTCAAAATCGCTCATAACTCTTAGACCGTTTGTCCCAGGATCAAGTGTCTTATATCGATGGAATCCTTGGCTCAAGGCGGACAAAATGGCTATCTCCGATTTGGATGTAGGCAGGGAATATTTTCTGCTATGTCGAATTTTGTCCAAAACCTACTTTTGCGAACTAGTCCCTGGTTTTTCGCCCGATCGGAACCAAACCAGTGCAGAAATGTTCTCTGGAGTCTGAATATCAATAATTATCAAAAAAAAGTTTAAATTTGATTCACGGTTGCTAAGGGGCGCCAAAATGTTAGTTGTGGGAGGAGCCTATTTGACTAAAACGGCTATAACTCGAGAAGTAAACTAGGTATCTTCACCAAACTTGGTACACATGTGTAATAGTTCAATTTGAGGTCACAGTAAAAAAAAACGCAACGATTGAACACTAGGTGGCGCTATAACTTGAAAAAAACATGAAAAGGGCTATAACCACCTGACCATTTGTCCGATTGACTTGAAAATTGGTATGCTGTGTCTTGGTCCAAGGTGCCATGTATGCCTATGAGGACATGGACGTATCTCAAAAAACATGGCCGCCATCGGCCAATGAAGTTTGAGCACCTATTAGACAAGGTTAACGGAGGCTGATCGGAACGAAACTGGATGGGCATGTTCGACTCATGGCCCAAGAGGTCTGTAAGAATTTTGAAAGAAATCGGCCACTAGTTGGCGCTAACGAGTTTTTCCGTCTCTGTGATCACGTGGTGTTGCATACATCCAAAAAATATGCATATCAGTTGATAGGTCTCCTCATACTGAACAACTTTGCCTCAAGAACCATTGCTGTCAATCAAACCGTTCATTTAATATTCGCAAACATGTTCAAAACCTACTTTTGCGAACTAGTCCTAGGATTTTTGCCCGATCGGAACCAAACCAGTCTAGGACAATTCTCTGGACTCTCTAGATCAATAATTATCAAAAAAAAAGTTTAACTTTTGCATTTGGATGGCTATAATAGGGTCATTTATAAAATGGGCGTGGCAAAATACACTAAAAAGCCTATAAATCCTAAATGAAAACTCAAAACTTCACAAAAATTGGTGAGCATATCGTCGCATCACGCCGCGTATCTCCCGCCCTGTGGAGGCATCTCGCGGTCTAAGCGTCTCTGGAAGCTCAGCATTGGATAGCCGAATAACTCTGTGAGGTAAAGTATCAGCAAACGTTTGTTTTGACAACTGTTCAAGTTTATTATATATTCGCAATATATTTACAACTGTTATTTACCAGTAAATGGTCTAGACGAAGTAATTGTCACTGTTTATTGTGGAGATGTAAACGCACGGGCCTGTTAACTTAAGCAATACTTTTAAGGTAGTCTAATATTTTTCTGACTAATAAATTACTGACACAGTAAAGGGTAGATTTAAATAAAGAATAACGAATTTTAAATAAAGAAAAACAAAATTTAAATAAAGAAGAAACTAAATAAAAAAAAGAACAAATGAAATTTAAATAAAGAAAAACGAAATTAAGTTAAATTAAAAACGAGATTAATTTAGACTGATAACGGGTAAAAAGGCTAATAGCCTACATGTTGGGTCCGTGTACTTTTTCGTCCATTCATTATTCTATTTCGGAATGAAAGATGAAATGTAAAAAAAAGGGCGCAGCTTGTTTTTTTTTTGTTTTTGTTTAAAAGAAAAAAAAAACAGAAATGGCTATTTTTTTTTGTACATAGCATAGCCTACTTTGTTGTGATTTTTAGTATCATAATGATTAATAAATGCAAGCACAATTATCCGTGAACTTGATTTGAAGCCTTTCAACTTGTGTGTGTGCAAAATTCAGAATTAAATGAATGTGCAGCAATTTGTACAAATAGAGTCTGTAGGTCTACTATATTGTTGAAAGTATGAAAAGTGAACAGCACGAGTAATAGGATGCACAATTTGAGACGGATCAGACATGATTTTGACCACTTCATTAAGTTTGGTTTTGTAGAAAGCCTTTCTTTAAAGTGAATTTCGTTTTGTATAAATTGTATCTTAATTTTAATCAATTTTTCATCAGCCGATTGCCTGGAGTGGATTTAATAAATAAGAGGCAAATATATAGCAGACAATATAATCATGGAGGCGCCCGCGCGGTCACTTGCATTGCACGTTAACTGGAGCTCATCTCATCCTAACTTAACGAAACTCAGTGTATGCCTCACACAGACATGAGAAAGACATCAAATACACATAGCTTGAAAAGTCTTTTAACGAAATAATTCAAAACGAAAAGAAAAAGGCTACTCTCTGATTATGTATGATTATATGATCATAGCCTAGCCTATTTTGTGAATTGTTCATTCCCGGTTGGCACACATTTTGCCTTTACAAAAGTGCCGCACTAGGCAATTGCCTAGTTCGCCTATATGGACACGCCGGCCCTGGGGTCAGCAATGAGTGTATTGATTCATTGTCCCTTCATAGTTTGCAAGAGACATTTAATAAACTGAGCGTATTTAATAAACTGAGACGTAGGCTATTTAATAAACTGAGCGTAGCCTATTCATCTGTCAATATGAAACGCGACTTGGCCATTCTAATTATTGATCGGAAGAACGCGTATCGACCACCGTTACTGTAAAATATGCACGTATGTCCATTTAAACTCGATTTTGGTCAAATGTCGATTATATCATTACACTGGCAATAATATGGTTACATTTAACGATGCCGTACCAAGTATGACAACGCTACGTTCAACTGATTTTGAAATTAGGTGTTTTTTTCACTTCCTGAAAAGTAACCGTTTTGGACATACGTGAGTTTCATCGGGCAGCGACGATATGTAACATAACATCATTAACAAGCATGCCAGATTTTATGGACATCGGTCCAAAGGTGGCGCTATAACTGTTAAAAAGCTTTAAAACCATATATTTCCTATGGTAAATTGCCTGTATTGAGTGTAAATGGTGTTTTCCATCTATTATGTCAGTGGTTAGATGCTTGCTAAATAAAACTTGATAACTTTTATGCTTAAAAACCCTTAAAGGCCTTAATAGCTTGAACCCCCGATAAATGCTGCTTGCAGCTTTAATTATTATTATTATTAGGGGTTCAAGCACGAAGTGCTGAAACCCTATTGTAATTGTGCTGATTTTTATTATTATTATTATTATTATTATTATTAGGGGTTCAAGCATGAAATGCTGAAACCCTATTGTTATTGTAAGGATTCGTAAAACGCATCGCGCAGGACAAACCGTAAGGCCTAGAGACTTGAAACCTGGCCAGATGGTAGGCCTCAATTTGGGGACAACCTATCAGAGTATGACCCCGATTGGCCCATAGGTGGCGCTACAGCAACCAAAAGTTCAAAATCGCTCATATCTTTTAGACCGTTTGTCCCAGGATCAAGTGTCTTATATCGTTGGAATCCTTGGCTCAAGGCGGACAAAATGGCTATCTCCGATTTGGATGTAGGCAGGGAAAATTTTCTGCTATGTTGACTTTTGTCCATAACCTACTTTTGCGAACTAGTCCCTGGTTTTTCGCCCGATCGGAACCAAACCAGTCTAGGACAATTCTCTGGACTCTCTAGATCAATAATTATCAAAAAAAAGTTGAACTTTTGTATTTGTATGGCTGTAATAGGGTCATTTATAAAATGGGTGTGGCAAAATACACTCAAAAGCCTATAAATCCTAAATGAAAACTCAGAACTTCACAAAAATTGGTGAGCATATGTGTCATAACATCACAAACAAGCTTGCAAAATTTTATGGAGATTGGACAATAGTTGGCGCTATAACTGTTAAAAAGCTTTAAAACCATATATTTCCTATGGTAAACTGCCTGCATTGGCTGTAAATGGTCTTTTCCATGTCTGATCATATAATTTTCATATCATAATGTTCAAAACTAGTGCAATACAATTCTCTGGACTCACTAGATCAATAATTGTCAGAAAAAGTTGAACTACTTCATTTGGATAGCTATAATAGGTTCACTTCAAAATCTGGCCTTTACCAAGTGTCCCCGAAAGCCTATATCTCTTTAATCAATGCTCAGACCTTCTTAAAAACAAGTCAGAACTTGTGAAATATCACCCTGAACAAGCATGAAAATTTTCAGACAGATCGGACAAAATTTGCCTCTATAACAGTTAAAAAGGTGAAAATGATATGATTTAATGGCATGTTAAGCCAATAAGTGGTATTTTACTGCCCCCTGCTGTTTAAAATAGTCATTTTCTCATATTGGTATTGGTATCAGCCATGGTAAATCATGATAAATGATGGTGTGTGTGTGTGTGTGTGTGTGTGTGTGTGTGTGTGTGTGTGTGTGTGTGTGTGTGTGTGTGGTACAAATATAACAAAGGTTTTATTTTCCAACATGAAAACAAACATAACAGAGTGCTAGTGCACAAACAATAACCGACAATGATAATGGATGAGAGGGGAACTTAAATACACAGATCAAGACAAGGACAACAGGTGACGGTTATGATGATGAGGTGCAGGTGATGATGAGGAGGGTGATGAGGAGCAGGTGCAGGTGATGACGACAGATGGTGAATGTGATGAAGACAGAAGGTGAATGTGATGAAGGTGAATGTGACACCAATATCACTGAAACATTTGTGTGTGTGTGTGTGTGTGTGTGTGTGTGTGTGTGTGTGTGTGTGTGTGTGTGTGTGTGTGTGTGTGTGTGTGTAGCATTATTGTGTGTAGCATATGTAGCAAGTATGCATTATTGAGTTAACATGGAAACACTGGTTTGCTTTAGTGCAGAAAACTGGTCAAAATCATGAGGTTTAAAGTGAAAGTGAGCCAATAAGTGGTCTTCTACTGCCCTCTGCTGGCTCTTCTACTTATTAATTAAATTTTTCCACATGTGCTTGCATTTATACTTGAATACACACTAAAAATCACTTATATAGCAATAACTATTATAACACAATCATATTTTGTCAGTGTTAATCACTTTATTTGCACTGACACTTCAAATAATTGCTAGTAATGTGATAAATCAGGCTAGAAACATGGTAAATCAAAGTAAATAATACTAGATTGTCGTTTATCTCCTGGTAAATAATACTAGAACGTGGTATATCATGGTAAATCATGGTTAACTATGCTGTGTGTGTATGTGTGTGTGTGTGTGTGTGTGTGTGTGTGTGTGTGTGTGTGTGTGTGTGTGTGTGTGTGTGTAAGCATGCATTGAGTTAAAATGGTAAAACTGGTTTGCTTTTGTCACAGTTGTGTTCTGTCTGAGTATTGTTGTCTCTGATCACATGTCTTCCTTTGTTCTGTTTTCCCGCCACTCCTTGGTTTCCACGGTAACTGTCATTTAGTGCATCTGTCACACCTGTTTCCTCGTTAGTCTTGTCAGCTGTGTCTTGTTTCCCTGATCAGTTCTCCCATGTATTTAAGCCCTGAGTGTTGCCTTGTTCTTTGTCAGTTCTATGCTGTAATTAGAGTGTGTTGCTGCCTGTTCCGATATCCTGAGTTTAATTCCTATTAAACCTGCATCTTGTATGTTCATCCTTGTCTCCGCGTGCCTTCCTGCAACCATTCCGGGTTTAGCTTTAGTAGAGAAAACTGGTGAAAATAATGAAATTTAAAGTGAAACTGAGCCAATAAGTGGTCTTCTAGTTCCCTCTGCTGGCCATTCTACTTATTAATGAAGTCTTTTCACAGGTGATTTTGCGTCACTCTAGACACTTATAAAATCACTTATATAACAATAACTATTATAACAAAATCATATTTTGTCAGTGTTTATCACTTCATTTGCACTGACACTTCACGTGTTGTAAATCATGGTAAATCACGCTAGAAACATGGTAAATCATAGTAAATAAATCTAAAATGTGGTGTATCAAGGTAAATCATGCTAGAATCCTGATAAATCATTCTAGAACGTGGTATATTATGGTAAATCATGCTAGAACAGGGTAAATAATGGTAAACCATGGTAAATCATGGTAAACTATGGTAAATCATGCTAGAATGTGGTATATCATGGTAAATCATGCTAGAACATGGTAAATCAAGGTAAACTAAGATAAATTCATGGTAAACTATGCTAGAACAGGGTAAATCATGGTAAACCATGGTAAATCATGGTAAACCATGGTAAATCATGATAAACTATGGTAAATCATGCTACAATGTGGTATATCATGGTAAATCATGGTAAATCTGGTAAACTAAGATAAATTCATGGTCAACTATGCTAGAACAGGCTAAATCATGGTAAATCATGCTAAAACATGGTATTTTCCATCTATGATGTCAGTGGTTACCTGCTTGCTAAATAAAACTTGATGTCTTTTGATGTTTTTGTGCTTAAAGGCCTTAAAGGCCTTAACTGCTTGAACCCCGATAAATGCTGCTTGCAGCTTTAATTATTATTAGGGGTTCAAGCACGAAGTGCTGAAACCCTATTGTAATTGTGCTGATTTTTATTATTATTATTATTATTATTAGGGGTTCAAGCACGAAGTGCTGAAACCCTATTGTAATTGTGCTGATTTTTATTATTATTAGGGGTTCAAGCACGAAGTGCTGAAACCCTATTGTAATTGTGCTGATTTTTATTATTATTAGGGGTTCAAGCACGAAGTGCTGAAACCCTATTGTAATTGTGCTGATTTTTATTAGGGGTTCAAGCACGAAGTGCTGAAACCCTATTGTAATTGTGCTGATTTTTATTATTATTATTAGGGGTTCAAGCACGAAGTGCTGAAACCCTATTGTAATTGTGCTGATTTTTATTATTATTATTATTATTATTATTCTGCCGTAAAACGCATCGTGCAGCCCAAACCGTAAGGGCTAGAGCTTTGAAACTTTGCCATATGGTAGTACAAAAATCGAGGAGAGGTTATCAAATTATGACCCCGATTGGCCCATAGGTGGCGCTATAGCAACCAAAAGCGCGAAACTGCTCATAACTCCTAGACCGTAAGTCATAGACTCAAGTGTCTTATATCATTGGAAAGCTGGACGCCTGACGAACAAAACGTATATCTCCGATTTTATTTCCGCCATGATAGATTTTCCGCCATTTTGAATTTTGTCGAAAATCTACTTTTGCGAACTAGTCCCTGGGTTTTCGCCCGATCGGAAACAAACCAGTGCAGAATTGTTCTATGGAGTCTGAAGATCAATAATTATCGAAAAAAAGTTGAAATTTCGATTCATGGTTGCTAGGGGGTGCAAAATTAACGTTGTGGGAGGAGCCTATTTTACTAAAATGGCTATAACTCCAGAAGTAAAAGAGGTATTTTAACCAAACTTGGTACACATGTGTAAGAGGTCAATCTGAGGTCACAGTAAAAAAATCGCGGCGATTGGCCACATGGTGGCGCTATAACATGAAAAAAACATAAAACAGGCTATAACCACCTGACCGTTAGTCCGATTGACTTGAAAATTGGTATGCAGTGTCTTGGTCCAAGGTGCCATGTATGTCTATGAGGACATTGGCGTATCTCAAAAAACATGGCCGCCATCGGCCAATGAAGTTTGAGCACCGATTAGACAAGGTTAACGGAGGCCGATCGGAACGAAACTCGATGGGCATGTTCGTCTTATGGCCCTAGAGGTCTGTAAGAATTTTGAAAGAAATCAGCCACTAGTTGGCGCTAACGAGTTTTATGGCTCTGTAATCACGTGGTGTTACACTCATCCACACAATATGCATATCATTTGATAGATCTGCTCATGCTGAACAACTTTGCCTCAAGAACCATTGCTGTCAATCAAACCGTTCATTAAATATTCACGAATATGTCTAAAACCTACTTTTGCGAACTAGTCCTAGGTTTTTCGCCCGATCGGAACCAGACCAGTCTAGGACAATTCTCTGGACTCTCTAGATCAATAATTATCAAAAAAAAGTTGAACTTTTGCATTTGGATGGCTGTAATAGGGTCATTTATAAAATGGGCGTGGCAAAATACAGTCAAAAGCCTATAAATCATAAATGAAAATGCAGAACTTCACAAAAATTGGTCAGCATATGTGACATAACATCATTAACAAGCATGCAAAATTTTATGGAGATCGGACGATAGGTGGCGCTATAACTGTTAAAAAGCTTTAAAACCATATATTTCCTATGGTAAACTGCCTGTATTGGCTGTAAATGGTCTTTTCCATCTCTGATCATATAATTTTCATATCATAATGTTCAAAACTAGTGCAATACAATTCTCTGGACTCACTAGATCAATAATTGTCAGAAAAAGTTGAACTACTTCATTTGGATAGCTATAATAGGTTCACTTCATAATGTAGCCTTTACCAAGTGTCCCCGAAAGCCTATATCTCTTTAATGAATTACTCAGACCTTCTTAAAAACAAGTCAGAACATGTGAAATATCACTCTAAACATGCATGAAAATTTTCAGACAGATCGGACAAAATTTGCCTCTATAACAGTTAAAAAGGTGAAAATGATATGAATATAATGGCATGTTAAGCCAATAAGTGATATTTTACTGCCCCCTGCTGTTTAAAATAGGAATTTTGTCATATTGTTCTATAATTTATATTTAGACTTTATAAAATCCCTATTTTAACATTTACAATTACATTTAGTCAAAATCTATCTGTTAAAGTATTAGTACTGACAGTTTGATCACATCATATAGTTCAACTGTCTGTATCTACAACATAATGTGTGTGTAGTCTTAGGTTTCTGAATAAATTCTGAATCGTCTGATTAATAGCTTACAAAGACTTTGTGAAATGTTAATTGACCATTCAAATATATTTTCATAATGACATATCCCAATAGCATTGAAAAAACAACAACAACAACATTTGTCTTTGTGTGTGTGTGTGTGTGTGTGTGTGTGTGTGTGTGTGTGTGTGTGTGTGTGTGTGTAAGCATGCATTAAGTTAAAATGGTAAAACTGGTTTGCTTTTGTCACAGTTGTGTTCTGTCTGAGTATTGTTGTCTCTGATCACATGTCTTCCTTTGTTCTGTTTTCCCGCCACTCCTTGGTTTCCACGGTAACTGTCATTTAGTGCATCTGTCACACCTGTTTCCTCGTTAGTCTTGTCAGCTGTGTCTTGTTTCCCTGATCAGTTCTCCCATGTATTTAAGCCCTGAGTTTTGCCTTGTTCTTTGTCAGTTCTATGCTGTAATTAGAGTGTGTTGCTGCCTGTTCCGATATCCTGAGTTTAATTCCTATTAAACCTGCATCTTGTATGTTCATCCTTGTCTCCGCGTGCCTTCCTGCAACCATTCCGTGTTTAGCTTTAGTGGAGAAAACTGGTGAAAATAATGAAATTTAAAGTGAACCTGAGCCAATAAGTGGTCTTCTAGTGCCCTCTGCTGGCCATTCTACTTATTAATGAAGTCTTTTCACAGGTGATTTTGCGTCACTCTAGACACTTATAAAATCACTTATATAACAATAACTATTATAACAAAATCATATTTTGTCAGTGTTTATCACTTCATTTGCACTGACACTTCACGTGTTGTAAATCATGGTAAATCACGCTAGAAGCATGGTAAATCATAGTAAATAAATCTAAAATGTGGTGTATCAAGGTAAATCATGCTAGAATCCTGATAAATCATTCTAGAACGTGGTATATTATGGTAAATCATGCTAGAACAGGGTAAATAATGGTAAACCATGGTAAATCATGGTAAACTATGCTAGAACAGGGTAAATCATGGTAAACCATGGTAAATCATGGTAAACCATGGTAAATCATGATAAACTATAGTAAATCATGCTACAATGTGGTATATCATGGTAAATCATGCTAGAACATGGTAAATCAAGGTAAACTAAGATAAATTCATGGTCAACTATGCTAGAACAGGGTAAATCATGGTAAATCATGGTAAATCATGCTAAAACATGGTATTTTCCATCTATGATGTCAGTGGTTACATGCTTGCTAAATAAAACTTGATGTCTTTTGATGTTTTTGTGCTTAAAGGCCTTAAAGGCCTTAACTGCTTGAACCCCGATAAATGCTGCTTGCAGCTTTAATTATTATTATTATTCTGCCGTAAAACGCATCGTGCAGCCCAAACCGTAAGAGCTGGAACTTTGAAACTTTGACAGATGGTAGTACAAAAATCGAGGAAAGGTTCAGAGATTATGACCCCGATTGGCCCATAGGTGGCGCTATAACAACCAAAAGCGCGAAACTGCTCATAACTCCTAGACCGTATGTCGTAGACTCAAGTGTCTTATATCATTGGAAAGCTGGACGCCTGACGAACAAAACGTATATCTCCGATTTCATTTCCGCCATGATAGATTTTCCGCCATTTTGAATTTTGTCAAAAATCTACTTTTGCGAACTAGTCCCTGGTTTTTTGCCCGATTGGAACCAAACTAGTGCAGAAATGTTCTCTGGAGACTGAATATCAATAATTATCGAAAAAAAGTGGAAATTTCGATTCACGGTCGCTAAGGGGCGCCAAAACGTACGTTGTGGGAGGGGCCTATTTTACTAAAATGGCTATAACTCCCGATGTAAATGAGGTATCTTCACCAAACTTGGTACACATGTGTATGAGCTTACTCTGGGGTCACAGTAAAAAAATCGCGACGATTGGCCTCATGGTGGCGCTATAAAATGAATAAAACATAAAACAGGCTATAACCACCTGACCGTTAGTCCGATTGACTTGAAAATTGGTATGCAGTGTCTTGGTCCAAGGTGCCATGTATGTGTATGAGGACATTGGCGTATCTCAAAAAACATGGCCGCCATCGGCCAACGAAGTTTGAGCACCTATTAGACAAGGTTAACGGAGGCCGATCGGAACGAAACTCAATGGGCATGTTCGGCTCATGGCCCTAAAGGTCTGTAAGAATTTTGAAAGAAATCGGCCACTAGTTGGCGCTAACGAGTTTTACGGCTCTGTAATCACATGGTGTTACAAATATCCACACAATATGCATATCATTTGATAGATCTCCTCATCCTGAACAACTTTGCCTCAAGAACCATTGCTGTCAATCAAACTGTTCATTAATTATTCATTAATATGTTAAAAACATACTTTTGCGAACTAGTCCTAGGTTTTTTGCCCGATCGGAACCAGACCAGTCTAGGACAATTCTCTGGACTCTCTAGATCAATAATTATCAAAAAAAAGTTGAACTTTTGCATTTGGATGGCTGTAATAGGGTAATTTATAAAATGGGCGTGTCAAAATACATTAAAAAGCCTATAAATCCTAAATAAAAACTCAGAACTTCACAAAAATTGGTCAGCATATGTGACATAACATCATTAACAAGCATGAAAAATTCTATGGAGATCGGACAATAGGTGGCGCTATAACTGTTAAAAAGCTTTAAAATCATATATTTCCTATGGTAAACTGCCTGTATTGGCTGTAAATGGTCTTTTCTATCTCTGATCATATAATTTTCATATCATAATGTTCAAAACTAGTGCAATACAATTCTCTGGACTCACTAGATCAATAATTGTCAGAAAAAGTTGAACTACTTCATTTGGATAGTTATAATAGGTTCACTTCAAAATCTGGCCTTTACCAAGTGTCCCCGAAAGCCTATATCTCTTTAATCAATGCTCAGACCTTCTTAAAAACAAGTCAGAACGTGTGAAATATCACCCTGAACAAGCATGAAAATTTTCAGACAGATCGGACAAAATTTGCCTCTATAACAGTTAAAAAGGTGAAAATGATATGAATTAATGGCATGTTAAGCCAATAAGTGGTATTTTACTGCCCCCTGCTGTTTAAAATAGTCATTTTCTCATATTGGTATTGGTATCAGCCATGGTAAATCATGATAAATGATGGTGTGTGTGTGTGTGTGTGTGTGTGTGTGTGTGTGTGTGTGTGTGTGTGTGTGGTACAAATATAACAAAGGTTTTATTTTCCAACATGAAAACAAACATAACAGAGTGCTAGTGCACAAACAATAACCGACAATGATAATGGATGAGAGGGGAACTTAAATACACAGATCAAGACAAGGACAACAGGTGACGGTTATGATGATGAGGAGCAGGTGATGATGAGGAGGGTGATGAGGAGCAGGTGCAGGTGATGACGACAGATGGTGAATGTGATGAAGACAGAAGGTGAATGTGATGAAGGTGAATGTGACACCAATATCACTGAAACATTTGTGTGTGTGTGTGTGTGTAGCATTATTGTGTGTAGCATATGTAGCAAGTATGCATTATTGAGTTAACATGGAAAAACTGGTTTGCTTTAGTGCAGAAAAATGGTCAAAATCATGAGGTTTAAAGTGAAAGTGAGCCAATAAGTGGTCTTCTACTGCCCTCTGCTGGCCATTGTACTTATTAATTAAATTTTTCCACATGTGCTTGCATTTATACTTGAATACACACTAAATATCACTTATATAGCAATAACTATTATAACACAATCATATTTTGTCAGTGTTAATCACTTTATTTGCACTGACACTTCAAATAATTGCTAGTAATGTGGTAAATCATGGTAAATCATGGTTAACTATGCTGTGTGTGTGTGTGTGTGTGTGTGTGTGTGTGTGTGTGTGTGTGTGTGTGTGTGTGTGTGTGTGTGTGTGTGTAAGCATGCATTGAGTTAACATGGATAAACTGGTTTGCTTTAGTGCAGAAAACTGGTTTAAAGTGAAAGTGAGCCAATAAGTGGTCTTCTACTGCCCTCTGCTGGCCATTCTACTTATTAATGAAATATTTCAACATGTGCTTGCATTCATACTTGAATACACACTAAAAAAATCACTTATATAGCAAGAACTATTATAACACAATCATATTTTGTCAGTGTTAATCACTTTATTTGCACTGACACTTCAAATAATTGCTAGTAATGTGATAAATCAGGCTAGAAACATGGTAAATCAAAGTAAATAATACTAGATTGTCGTTTATCTCCTGGTAAATAATACTAGAACGTGGTATATCATGGTAAATCATGGTTAACTATGCTGTGTGTGTATGTGTGTGTGTGTGTGTGTGTGTGTGTGTGTGTGTGTAAGCATGCATTGAGTTAACATGGAAAAACTGGTTTGCTTTAGTGCAGAAAACTGGTTTAAAGTGAAAGTGAGCCAATAAGTGGTCTTCTAGTGCCCTCTGCTGGCCATTCTACTTAATAATGAAATATTTTACATGTGCTTTTGCATTCATACTTGGACACACACTAAAAATCACGTATATAACTAACTATTATAACACAATAATATTTTGTCAGTGTTCATCACCTCATTTGCACTGACACTTCACATAATTGCTAGTAATGTGGTTAATCATGCTAGAAACATTGTAAATCATAGTAAATAATACTGAAATGAGGTGTATCAAGGTAAATCATGCTAGAATCCTAATAAATCATTCTGGAACATGGTATATGATAGTAAATCATGCTAGAATCATATTAAATAATTCTAGAATGTGGCAAATCGTTGTGGGAGGAGCCTATTTTACTCAAATGGCTATAACTCAAGAAGTAAATGAGATATCTTCACCAAACTCAGTACACATGTGTATGGGTTCAATTTGAGGTCACAGTAAACAATTTTATGGAGATCGGACCATAGGTGGCGCTATAACTGTTAAAAAGCTTTAAAACCATATATATCCCATGGCAAATTGCCTGTATTGGCTGTAAATGGTCTTTTCCATCTATTATGTCAGTGGTTACATGCTTGCTAAATAAATCTTAATAACTTTTGATGCTTTTGTGCTTAAATGCCTTAAAGGCCTTAACTGCTTGAACCCCGATAAATGCTGCTTGCAGCTTTAATTATTATTATTTTTCTTCTCCGCTAAAACGCATCGTGCAGCCCAAACCGTAAGAGCTGGAGCTTTGAAACTTTGCCAGATGGTAGTACAAAAATCGAGGAGAGGTTATCAAATTATGAGCCCGATTGGCCCATAGGTGGCGCTATAGCAACCAAAAGCGCGAAACTGCTCATAACTCCTAGACCGTAAGTCATAGACTCAAGTGTCTTATATCAGTGGAAAGCAGGACGCCTGACGAACAAAACGTATATCTCCGATTTTATTTCCGCCATGATAGATTTTCCGCCATTTTGAATTTTGTCGAAAACCTACTTTTGCGAACTAGTCCCTGGTTTTTTGCCCGATCGGAACCAAACCAGTGCAGAATTGTTCTGTGGAGTCTGAAGATCAATAATTATCGAAAAAAAGTTGAAATTTCGATTCACGGTCGCTAGGGGGTGCAAAATTAACGTTGTGGGAGGAGCCTATTTTACTAAAATGGCTATAACTCAAGAAGTAATTCAGTAAACTTCACCAAACTTGCTAAACGTGTGTATGAGGTCAATTTGAGGTCACAGTAAAAAAATTGCGTCGATTGGCCACATGGTGGCGCTATAAAACAAAAAAAACGTATAGACACCTGCCCGTTAGTCCGATTGACTTGAAATTTGGTATGCAGTGTCTTGGCCCAAGGGGCCATGTATGTCTAAAAGGATATTGGCGTATCTCGAAAAACATGGCCGCCATTGGCCAATGAGTTTTGAGCACCTATTAAAAGAAGGTTAACGAAGTGCGATCGGAACGAAACTCGGTGGGCATGTTCGGCTCAAGCCCCTAGAGGTCTGTAAGAATTTTGAAAGAAATCGGCCACTAGTTGGCGCTAACGAGTTTTAAGGCTCGGTAATCACGTGGTGTAACAAATTTCGTCACAAAATGCATATCATTTGATAGACCTCCTCATGTTGAACAACTTTGCCTCAAGAACCATTAATGTCAATCAAACCGTTCAATAAATATTTACGAATATGTTAAAAACCTACTTTTGCGAACTAGTCCTAGGTTTTTTGCCCGATCGGAACCAGACCAGTCTAGGACAATTCTCTGGACACTCTAGATCAATAATTATCCAAAAAAAAGTTAAACTTTTGCATTAGGATGGCTGTAATAGGGTTATTTATAAAAGGGGCGTGGCAAAATGCACTAAAAAGCCTATAAACCCTAAATGAAAACTCAGAACTTCACAAAAATTGGTGAGCATATGTGACATAACATCATTAACAAGCATGCAAAATTTTATGGAGATCGGACCAAAGATAGCACTATAACAGTCAAAAGGCTTTAAAAACATATATTTCCTATGGTAAATTGCCTGTATTGGCTGTAAATGGACTTTTCCATCTATTATTTCAGTGGTTAAAAGCTTTCTAAATAAAACTTAATGTCTTAAATGCTTATGTGCTTAAAGGCCTTAAATGCTTGAACCCCGATAAATGCTGCTTGCAGCTTTAATTATTATTATTATTATTATTATTATTATTATTCCGCCGTAAAACGCATCGTGCAGCCCAAACCGTAAGAGCTGGAACTTTGAAACTTTGACAGATGGTAGTACAAAAATCGAGGAAAGGTTCAGAGATTATGACCCCGATTGGCCCATAGGTGGCGCTATAACAACCAAAAGCGCGAAACTGCTCATAACTCCTAGACCGTATGTCGTAGACTCAAGTGTCTTATATCATTGGAAAGCTGGACGCCTGTCGAACAAAACGTATATCTCCGATTTCATTTCCGCCATGATAGATTTTCCGCCATTTTGAATTTTGTCAAAAATCTACTTTTGCAAACTAGTCCCTGGTTTTTTGCCCGATTGGAACCAAACTAGTGCAGAAATGTTCTCTGGAGACTGAATATCAATAATTATCGAAAAAAAGTGGAAATTTCGATTCACGGTCGCTAAGGGGCGCCAAAACGTACGTTGTGGGAGGGGCCTATTTTACTAAAATGGCTATAACTCCCGATGTAAATGAGGTATCTTCACCAAACTTGGTACACATGTGTATGAGCTTACTCTGGGGTCACAGTAAAAAAATCGCGACGATTGGCCTCATGGTGGCGCTATAAAATGAAAAAAACATAAAACAGGCTATAACCACCTGACCGTTAGTCCGATTGACTTGAAAATTGGTATGCAGTGTCTTGGTCCAAGGTGCCATGTATGTGTATGAGGACATTGGCGTATCTCAAAAAACATGGCCGCCATTGGCCAACGAAGTTTGAGCACCTATTA
This sequence comes from Scardinius erythrophthalmus, assembly GCF_964197995.2. NCBI lineage: Eukaryota > Metazoa > Chordata > Actinopteri > Cypriniformes > Leuciscidae > Scardinius > Scardinius erythrophthalmus. Next base: position 86,516 of record NW_028296433.1, read on the forward strand.
GACAAGGTTAACGGAGGCCGATCGGAACGAAACTCAATGGGCATGTTTGGCTCATGGCCCTAAAGGTCTGTAAGAATTTTGAAAGAAATCGGCCACTAGTTGGCGCTAACGAGTTTTACGGCTCTGTAATCACGTGGTGTTACAAATATCCACACAATATGCATATCATTTGATAGATCTCCTCATCCTGAACAACTTTGCCTCAAGAACCATTGCTGTCAATCAAACTGTTCATTAATTATTCATTAATATGTTAAAAACCTACTTTTGCGAACTAGTCCTAGGTTTTTTGCCCGATCGGAACCAGACCAGTCTAGGACAATTCTCTGGACTGTCTAGATCAATAATTATCAAAAAAAAGTTGAACTTTTGCATTTGGATGGCTGTAATAGGGTAATTTATAAAATGGGCGTGTCAAAATACATTAAAAAGCCTATAAATCCTAAATAAAAACTCAGAACTTCACAAAAATTGGTCAGCATATGTGACATAACATCATTAACAAGCATGAAAAATTCTATGGAGATCGGACGATAGGTGGCGCTATAACTGTTAAAAAGCTTTAAAATCATATATTTCCTATGGTAAACTGCCTGTATTGGCTGTAAATGGTCTTTTCCATCTCTGATCATATAATTTTCATATCATAATGTTCAAAACTAGTGCAATACAATTCTCTGGACTCACTAGATCAATAATTGTCAGAAAAAGTTGAACTACTTCATTTGGATAGCTATAATAGGTTCACTTCAAAATCTGGCCTTTACCAAGTGTCCCCGAAAGCCTATATCTCTTTAATCAATGCTCAGACCTTCTTAAAAACAAGTCAGAACGTGTGAAATATCACCCTGAACAAGCATGAAAATTTTCAGACAGATCGGACAAAATTTGCCTCTATAACAGTTAAAAAGGTGAAAATGATATGAATTAATGGCATGTTAAGCCAATAAGTGGTATTTTACTGCCCCCTGCTGTTTAAAATGGTCATTTTCTCATATTGGTATTGGTATCAGCCATGGTAAATCATGATAAATGATGGTGTGTGTGTGTGTGTGTGTGTGTGTGTGTGTGTGTGTGTGTGTGTGTGTGTGTGTGTGTGTGTGTGTGTGTGTGTGTGGTACAAATATAACAAAGGTTTTATTTTCCAACATGAAAACAAACATAACAGAGTGCTAGTGCACAAACAATAACCGACAATGATAATGGATGAGAGGGGAACTTCTCTAGAAAAATTCTATGGGCAATTTAGTGAAAAACCTACTTTTGCGAACTAGTCCTAGGTTTTTGGCCCAATCGGAACCAGACCAGTCTAGCACAGTTCTCTGGAGTCTCTAGATCAATAATTATCGGAAAAAAGTTGAACTTTTGCATTGGCCTGGCTGTAACAGGGTCATTTAGGAAAGGGGTGGGACAAAAAAACACTCAAAAGCCTATACAACCTAAGGGAAAACCCCAAACTTCACAAAAATCGATGAGCAGATGTGTCAGAACATGGTGAAGAAGCATGCCAAGTTTCGTGAAGATCGGACAATAGGTGGCGCTATAACTGTCCAAAACGTCTCTTCTTATTAGGGGTTCAAGCATGAAATGCTGAAACCCTATTGTAATTGTGCTGATTTTTAGGGGTTCAAGCACGAAGTGCTGAAACCCTATTGTAATTGTACTGATTTTTATTATTATTATTATTATTATTATTATTATTTTCCCCTTAAACGCATCGTGCAGACCAAACCGTAAGAGCTGGAACCTTGAAACTTGGCCAAATGGTAGTCCTCAATTTGGGGAGAACCTATAAAAGTATGACCCCGATTGGCCCATAGGTGGCGCTATAGCAACCAAAAGCGCAAAACTGCTCATAACTACTAGACCGTATGTCGTAGACTCAAGTGTCTTATATCATTGGAAAGCTGGACGCCTGACGAACAAAACGTATATCTCCGATTTCATTTCCGCCATGATAGATTTTCCGCCATTTTGAATTTTGTCAAAAACCTACTTTTGCGAACTAGTCCTAGGTTTTTCGCCCGATCGGAACCAATCCAGTGCAGAAATGTTCTCTTGAGTCTGAATATCAAAAACTATCGAAAAAAAGTTGAAATTTCGATTCACGGACGCTAAGGGGCGCCAAAACGTACGTCGTGGGCAGGGCCTATTTTACTAAAATGGCTATAACTCCAGAAGTAAATGAGATATCTTCACCAAACTTGGTAGACATGTGTAAGAGGTCAATCTGAGGTCACAGTAAAAAAACCGCGGCGATTGGCCACATGGTGGCGCTATAACATGAAAAAAACATAAAACAGGCTATAACCACCTGACCGTTAGTCCGATTGACTTGAAAATTGGTATGCAGTGTCTTGGTCCAAGGTGCCATGTATGTGTATGAGGACATTGGCGTATCTCAAAAAACATGGCCGCCATCGGCCAATGAAATTTGAGCACCTATTAGACAAGGTTAACGGAGGCCGATCGGAACGAAACTCGATGGGCATGTTCGAATCAAGGCCCTAGAGGTCTGTAAGAATTTTGAAAGAAATCGGCCACTAGTTGGCGCTAACGAGTTTTATGGCTCTGTAATCACGTGGTGTTACAAATATCCACACAATATGCATATCATTTGATAGATCTCCTCATCCTGAACAACTTTGCCTCAAGAACCATTGCTGTCAATCAAACCGTTCATTAAATATTCGCAAACATGTTAAAAACCTACTTTTGCGAACTAGTCCTAGGTTTTTCGCCCGATCGGAACCAGACCAGTTTAGGACAATTCTCTGGACTCTCTAGATCAAAAACTATCAAAAAAAAGTTGAACTTTTGCATTTGGATGGCTCTAATAGGGTCATTTATAAAATGGGCGTGTCAAAATACATTAAAAAGCCTATAAATCCTAAATAAAAACTCAGAACTTCACAAAAAGTGGTCAGCATATGTGACATAACATCATTAACAAGCATGAAAAATTCTATGGAGAGGACGATAGGTGGCGCTATAACTGTTAAAAAGCTTTAAAATCATATATTTCCTATGGTAAACTGCCTGTATTGGCTGTAAATGGTCTTTTCCATCTCTGATCATATAATTTTCATATCATAATGTTCAAAACTAGTGCAATACAATTCTCTGGACTCACTAGATCAATAATTGTCAGAAAAAGTTGAACTACTTCATTTGGATAGCTATAATAGGTTCACTTCAAAATCTGGCCTTTACCAAGTGTCCCCGAAAGCCTATATCTCTTTAATCAATGCTCAGACCTTCTTAAAAACAAGTCAGAACGTGTGAAATATCACCCTGAACAAGCATGAAAATTTTCAGACAGATCGGACAAAATTTGCCTCTATAACAGTTAAAAAGGTGAAAATGATATGAATTAATGGCATGTTAAGCCAATAAGTGGTATTTTACTGCCCCCCGCTGTTTAAAATAGTCATTTTCTCATATTGGTATTGGTATCAGCCATGGTAAATCATGATAAATGATGGTGTGTGTGTGTGTGTGTGTGTGTGTGTGTGTGTGTGTGTGTGTGTGTGTGTGTGTGTGTGTGTGTGTGTGGTACAAATATAACAAAGGTTTTATTTTCCAACATGAAAACAAACATAACAGAGTGCTAGTGCACAAACAATAACCGACAATGATAATGGATGAGAGGGGAACTTAAATACACAGATCAAGACAAGGACAACAGGTGACGGTTATGATGATGAGGAGCAGGTGATGATGAGGAGGGTGATGAGGAGCAGGTGCAGGTGATGACAACAGATAGTGAATGTGATGAAGACAGAAGGCGAATGTGATGAAGGTGAATGTGACACCAATATCACTAAAACATTGTGTGTGTGTGTGTGTGTGTGTGTGTGTGTGTGTGTGTGTGTGTGTAGCATTATTGTGTGTAGCATATGTAGCAAGTATGCATTATTGAGTTAACATGGAAACACTGGTTTGCTTTAGTGCAGAAAACTGGTCAAAATCATGAGGTTTAAAGTGAAAGTGAGCCAATAAGTGGTCTTCTACTGCCCTCTGCTGGCCATTCTACTTAATTAAATTTTTCCACATGTGCTTGCATTTATACTTGAATACACACTAAAAATCACTTATATAGCAATAACTATTATAACATAATCATATTTTGTCAGTGTTAATCACTTTATTTGCACTGACACTTCAAATAATTGCTAGTAATGTGGTAAATCATGGTAAATCATGGTTAACTATGCTGTGTGTGTGTGTGTGTGTGTGTGTGTGTGTGTGTGTGTAAGCATGCATTGAGTTAACATGGATAAACTGGTTTGCTTTAGTGCAGAAAACTGGTTTAAAGTGAAAGTGAGCCAATAAGTGGTCTTCTACTGCCCTCTGCTGGCCATTCTACTTATTAATGAAATATTTCAACATGTGCTTGCATTCATACTTGAATACACACTAAAAAAATCACTTATATAGCAATAACTATTATAACACAATCATATTTTGTCAGTGTTAACCACTTTATTTGCACTGACAATTTAAATAATTGCTAGTAATGTGATAAATCAGGCTAGAAACATGGTAAATCAAAGTAAATAATCCTAGATTGTCGTTTATCTCCTGGTAAATAATACTAGAACGTGGTATATCATGGTAAATCATGGTTAACTATGCTGTGTGTGTGTGTCTGTGTGTGTGTGTGTAAGCATGCATTGAGTTAACATGGAAAAACTGGTTTGCTTTAGTGCAGAAAACTGGTTTAAAGTGAAAGTGAGCCAATAAGTGGTCTTCTACTGCCCTCTGCTGGCCATTCTACTTAATAATGAAATATTTTACATGTGCTTTTGCATTCATACTTGGACACACACTAAAAATCACGTATATAACTAACTATTATAACACAATAATATTTTGTCAGTGTTCATCACCTCATTTGCACTGACACTTCACATATTTGCTAGTAATGTGGTTAATCATGCTAGAAACATTGTAAATCATAGTAAATAATACTGAAATGAGGTGTATCAAGGTAAATCATGCTAGAATCCTAATAAATCATTCTGGAACATGGTATATGATAGTAAATCATGCTAGAATCATATTAAATAATTCTAGAATGTGGCAAATCGTTGTGGGAGGAGCCTATTTTACTCAAATGGCTATAACTCAAGAAGTAAATGAGATATCTTCACCAAACTCAGTACACATGTGTATGGGTTCAATTTGAGGTCACAGTAAACAATTCTATGGAGATCGGAGCATAGGTGGCGCTATAACTGTTAAAAAGCTTTAAAACCATATATATCCCATGGCAAATTGCCTGTATTGGCTGTAAATGGTCTTTTCCATCTATTATGTCAGTGGTTACATGCTTGCTAAATAAATCTTAATAACTTTTGATGCTTTTGTGCTTAAATGCCTTAAAGGCCTTAACTGCTTGAACCCCGATAAATGCTGCTTGCAGCTTTAATTATTATTATTATTATTCTGCCGTAAAACGCATCGTGCAGCCCAAACCGTAAGAGCTGGAACTTTGAAACTTTGACAGATGGTAGTACAAAAATCGAGGAAAGGTTCAGAGATTATGACCCCGATTGGCCCATAGGTGGCGCTATAACAACCAAAAGCGCGAAACTGCTCATAACTCCTAGACCGTATGGCGTAGACTCAAGTGTCTTATATCATTGGAAAGCTGGATGCCTGACGAACAAAACGTATATCTCCGATTTTATTTCCGCCATGATAGATTTTCCGCCATTTTGAATTTTGTCAAAAATCTACTTTTGCGAACTAGTCCCTGGTTTTTTGCCCGATTGGAACCAAACTAGTGCAGAAATGTTCTCTGGAGACTGAATATCAATAATTATCGAAAAAAAGTGGAAATTTCGATTCACGGTCGCTAAGGGGCGCCAAAACGTACGTTGTGGGAGGGGCCTATTTTACTAAAATGGCTATAACTCCCGATGTAAATGAGGTATCTTCACCAAACTTGGTACACATGTGTATGAGCTTACTCTGGGGTCACAGTAAAAAAATCGCGACGATTGGCCTCATGGTGGCGCTATAAAATGAAAAAAACATAAAACAGGCTATAACCACCTGACCGTTAGTCCGATTGACTTGAAAATTGGTATGCAGTGTCTTGGTCCAAGGTGCCATGTATGTGTATGAGGACATTGGCGTATCTCAAAAAACATGGCCGCCATCGGCCAACGAAGTTTGAGCACCTATTAGACAAGGTTAACGGAGGCCGATCGGAACGAAACTCAATGGGCATGTTCGGCTCATGGCCCTAAAGGTCTGTAAGAATTTTGAAAGAAATCGGCCACTAGTTGGCGCTAACGAGTTTTACGGCTCTGTAATCACGTGGTGTTACAAATATCCACACAATATGCATATCATTTGATAGATCTCCTCATCCTGAACAACTTTGCCTCAAGAACCATTGCTGTCAATCAAACTGTTCATTAATTATTCATTAATATGTTAAAAACCTACTTTTGCGAACTAGTCCTAGGTTTTTTGCCCGATCGGAACCAGACCAGTGTAGGACAATTCTCTGGACTCTCTAGATCAATAATTATCAAAAAAAAGTTGAACTTTTGCATTTGGATGGCTGTAATAGGGTCATTTATAAAACGGGCGTGTCAAAATACATTAAAAAGCCTATAAATCCTAAATAAAAACTCAGAACTTCACAAAAATTGGTCAGCATATGTGACATAACATCATTAACAAGCATGAAAAATTCTATGGAGATCGGACGATAGTTGGCGCTATAACTGTTAAAACGCTTTAAAACCATATATTTCCTATGGTAAATTGCCTGTATTTGCTGTAAATGATGTCTTCTATCTTTTATCATATAATGTTCATATCATAATGTTCAAAACCAGTGCAGCACAATTCTCTGAACTCTCTAGATCAATAATTATCAGAAAAAAAGTTTAACTTCTTCAAAAGGTGATTTTATATGAATATAATGACATATTAAGCCAATAAGTGGTATTTTACTGCCCCCTGCTGTCATTTCATCATACTACTCCCTAATATTGTTATAAAATTCATATTTAGACTTTTTAAAATCATTATTTTAACATTTACAATCACATTTTGTCAAAACTCATCTATTGAGTATTACTATTGACAATTGTGTTACACTGAGATATGGAAATGGACGAAAGTAAATGAATGAAATGAAACGAAAGTATAACGGCATTTAAGCCACGCCCCCGAATACAAATCCATTCATAACTCGAAAACGGAAAGTCGTTGCGCGCTCAAATTTTGATGGTGAGGACCTCTCCGGGCTCTTGATCGAAACGTGTCGTCGCGGGCCTCGGGAGCGCGCCCCCCGCGCATCGCGAATCCGCGGGACCCCCGATTTTGAACGGCCATTACTCCCGACCCAGACCACCCCGAACATTGTGTGAGAGCTCGTTGGAAAGGGCGCGTCCTTGGCTAGCTTCGATTCAAATGTGGTGTTATTTGCCCTGGGCATTCCAGAGATAATAGCCCGAACAGATATGCCTTATAACAGTCATAACTCCCAGCCCCAATCGCCCAAAAACACATTGATGGTCTCATTCAACAGGGCTCCTCAAGCACTATCTATGCTCTGAGTTTCAGAATTTTTCGCCTTTTGGTTCCTGAGATATAAGTAAAAAAACAAATTCCCATTCATTCAAACACTTCAACTGTAAAATGTAAGCTATAATACCACTGTTGTCCACTAGAGGGAGCAGCAGGATTACGCATGATCTTTTAATTCGCTTCAGTATTGGAAATAAACAAATGCTTTAAGAAGCAATCTTTTTTATTATGATGTTTTTTTTATTATTATGATATTTGTATATATTTTTTTTTTTTTTATTATGATTATGAACGGTTTGATTGACATTAGTGATTCTTGAGGCAAAGTTGTTCAAGATGAGGAGATGAAGATATTTTCACAATATCACATCCTAAAAACATTGAAAACATATTTGTCTTGTGTGTGTGTGTGTGTGTGTGTGTGTGTGTGTGTGTGTGTGTGTGTGTGTGTGGGTTTGTGTGTGTGTCTGTGTGTGTGTAAGCATGCTTAATGGAAAGAACATGAAGAAACTGCTTTGTTTTACTGGTGGATAAAAAAGTATTTCAAATGAAAGTGAGTCAATTAGTGGTCTTCTACTGCCCTCTGCAGGACATTCTACTTAATAAAATATTTTCATCTGTGCTTTTGCATTAGTTTTTGGACTATATCAAATTACTTGCATGAAAATCACCTATTATAACACAGTCATGTTTTGTCAAAGTTTATCACTTCATTTTTACTGAGCTCTCAGTTTGAACAATTCTGCCTCTCAGTGATTAATTTGAAATCTGAAAATGGTGTTATACAGAGGAGATTTGCAATTATCATTTTGTTACCTATCTTTTATTTTAAATATCTCCATCTACAACAAAATGTGTGTGCATGTGTGTGTTCAAGCATGGTTAGTGTATTAAGTATTATTGTTTAAGTATTATTGTTTTCATTTACATTTTAACCACCAGAAGAAGAACACTCATTGGTTCATTCTGCTCACTAAAATATTATTTTTAATTTTTTTTTCCATTTGAAATATTGTTTAAACTTAATAAAATCATTAAAATAACATTTCAAATCATATTTTGTCTGTTTATAAATCCCACAGACTCACATTGGCTGCAATACTAATGTTTTTGTAAAACACAGACCTGATAGTCTAATCTGTGTGTATTGTGCATATATTATTGATATTATTACTATTGCAAATCATGTTATTGTAACTCATATCTTAATAGAATATTATTTGTAATTTTAATTCTTTATTTCTTAAGTGTTTTTTTTTATGATTACTACAGATATTATCACCAAAGATATCAACTACACCTTCACTTTTAGTATTGACACGCTGCACACACAGCACAATCACACACTCACTAATGCATTCAAATAAATGTAATCTTACTGTGCTACTTTATTTGTACATGATTAGAATGAACAGAAATCTAAGACTATTTTTCTTCTTTTGTTAAAGCCATTTCAGACTCCAAGTAAGCATTATATTACTAATCATCTATTTTACAGGTGCCATACAATTGAAAACTGTATTTATCTTGGCATAGTTGAATGATAAGAGTTCTGGACATGGAACTGACATACCGTGAGCCTCAAACACCATTGTTTCCTCCTTCTTGTGTAAATCTCCTGTTTGCAAAAGACCGCTGAAAAATGAGTGAATCCCACCATAACACCGACTGTGACGTTGGAGTCAGGATCATTAATATTTATACCCCCCAAATTTGCATTTTCCAGTCCATGTTCTAGGCCAGGCAGTGTTAATGTGGACCTGCACAGCCGAATCATCAGAAGATCTGCAGGTATTGTGAAGAAGCAAGCAAGGACAATAGTGAAAATGGCAGATCATGGATATAAATGTTATGTCTGAGGCTGTGCTGTGGATTTGAGAACTTTTCATTCCCTTCCCACAAAACTGTCAACAGGCATGGTTGATGTTTACAACAGGATACCTCACCATTTTAATTCAAAGCTGTTAGTTTGCTCTTAACGGAGGCCGATCAGAACGAAACTCGATGGGCATGTTCGACTCGTGGCCCTAGAGGTCTGTAAGAATTTTGAAAAATCAGCCACTAGTTGACGCTAACAGGTTTTACGGCTATGTAATCACGTGATGCATATCATTTGATAGATCTCCTCATACTGAACAACTTTGCCTCAAGAACTACTGCTGTCAATCAATTTGTTCATTAAATACTTGCTATTATGTTAAAAACCTACTTTTGCGAACTAGTCCTAGGTTTTTCGCCCGATCGGAAATATACCAGTGCAGTACAATTCTCTGGAAGCTCTAGATTATTAATTATATAAAAAACTTTAACTTTACCCATTGGGTAGCCATAACAGGATCATTTAGAAAATGGGTATGGCAAAAAACACTCAAAAGCCTGTAAATCCTAAACAAAAACTCAGACAACTCACTAGACTGCCTTATGTGCTTAAAGACCCTAAATGCTTGAACCCCGCTAAATGCTGCTTGCAGCTTTAATTATTAGGGGTTCAAGCACGAAGTGCTGAAACCCTATTGTAATTGTGCTGATTTTTATTATTATTATTATTATTATTATTCTGCCGTAAAACGCATCGTGCAGCCCAAACCGTAAGGGCTAGAGCTTTGAAACTTTGCCATATGGTAGTACAAAAATCGAGGAGAGGTTATCAAATTATGACCCCGATTGGCCCATAGGTGGCGCTATAGCAACCAAAAGCGCGAAACTGCTCATAACTCCTAGACCGTAAGTCATAGACTCAAGTGTCTTATATCATTGGAAAGCTGGACGCCTGACGAACAAAACGTATATCTCCGATTTTATTTCCGCCATGATAGATTTTCCGCCATTTTGAATTTTGTCGAAAATCTACTTTTGCGAACTAGTCCCTGGTTTTTTGCCCGATCGGAACCAAACCAGTGCAGAATTGTTCTCTGGAGTCTGAATATCAATAATTATCAAAAAAAAGTTGAAATTTCGATTCACGGTCGCTAGGGGGTGCAAAATTAACGTTGTGGGAGGAGCCTATTTTACTAAAATGGCTATAACTCCAGAAGTAAAAGAGGTATTTTAACCAAACCTGGTACACATGTGTAAGACGTCAATATGAGGTCACGGTAAAAAATTCGCGGCGATTGGTCACATGGTGGCGCTATAACATGAAAAAAACATAAAACAGGCTATAACCACCTGACCGTTAGTCCGATTGACTTGAAAATTGGTATGCAGTGTCTTGGTCCAAGGTGCCATGTATGTCTATGAGGACATTGGTGTATCTCAAAAAACATGGCCGCCATCGGCCAATGAAGTTTGAGCACCTATTAGACAAGGTTAACGGAGGCCTATCGGAACGAAACTCGGTGGGCATGTTCGACTCATGGCCCTAGAGGTCTGTAAGAATTTTAAAAGAAATCGGCCACTAGTTGGCGCTAACGAGTTTTATGGCTCTGTAATCACGTGGTGTTACACTTATTGTCACAAAATGCATACCATTTGATAGATCTCCTCTTGTTGAACAACTTTGCCTCAAGAACCATTGCTGTCAATCAAACCGTTCATTAAATATTCGTAATTATGTTAAAAACCTACTTTTGCGAACTAGTCCTAGGTTTTTCGCCCGATCAGAACCAAACGAGTCTAGGACAATTCTATGGACTCTCAAGATCAATAATTATCAAAAAAAAGTTGAACTTTTGCATTTTTCGCATGGGTATATTGGGTCATAAAGAAAATGGGCGTGGCAAAATGCACTCAAAAGCCTATAAATCCTAAACAAAAACTCAGAACTTCACGAAAATTGGTGAGCTTATGTGCCATAACATCATTAACAAGCATGCAAAATTTCATGGAGATCGGACTATAGATGGTGCTATAACTGTTAAAAAGCTTTAAAAAACACATATTTCCTATGGTAAATTGCCTGTATTGGCTGTAAATGGACTTTTCCATCTATTATTTCAGTGGTTAAAAGCTTTCTAAATAAATCTTAATGTCTTAAATGCTTATGTGCCTAAAGGCCTTAAATGCTTGAACCCCGATAAATGCTGCTTGCAGCTTTAATTATTATTATTATTTTTCCGCCATAAAACGCATCGTGCAGCCCAAACCGTAAGACCTAGAGACTTGAAACTTTGCCAGATGGTAGTACTATTGCTCGCTACTCAGATACACGGACTCAGCCCAATCGGCCCATAGGTGGCGCTATAGCAATCAAAAGCGCAAAACTGCTCAGAACTCCCAGACCGTAAGGCGTAGCTTCAAGTGTCTTATATCATTGAAATCCAGAGCTCCTGAAGAAAAAAACGTATATCTCCGATTTCATTTCCGCCATGATAGATTTTTCGCCATTTTGAATTTTGTCAAAAACCTACTTTTGCGAACTAGTCCCTGGTTTTTCGCCTGATCGGAACCAAACCAGTGCGGAATTGTTCTCTGGAGTCTGAAGATCAATAATTATCGAAAAAAAGTTGAAATTTCGATTAATGGTCGCTAGGGGGTGCAAAATTAACGTTGTGGGAGGAGCCTATTTTACTAAAATGGCTATAACTCAAGAAGTAATTAAGTAAACTTCACCAAACTTGGAACACATGTGTAAGAGGTCAATCTGAGGTCACAGTAAAAAATTGCGTCGATTGGCCACATGGTGGCGCTATAAAACAAATAAAAACATATAGACAACTGACCGTTTTTCCGAATGACTTGAAATTTGGTATGCAGTGTCTTGGCCCAAGGGGCCATGTATGTCTAAAAGGATATTGGCGTATCTCGAAAAACATGGCTGCCATTGGCCAATGAGTTTTGAGCATCGTTAACGAAGTCCGATCGGAGCGAAACTCGATGGGCATGTTCGGCTCAAGCCCCTAGAGGTCTGTAAGAATTTTGAAAGAAATCGGCCACTAGTTGGCGCTAACGAGTTTTAAGGCTCTGTAATCACGTGGTGTTTCACTTATCATCACAAAATGCATATCATTTGATAGATCTGCTCATGCTGAACAACTTTGCCTCAAGAACCATCACTGTCAATCAAACTGTTCATTAAATATTCATGAATATGTTAAAAACCTACTTTTGCAAACTAGTCCCTGGTTTTTCGCCCGATCAGAACCAGACCAGTCTAGGACAATTCTCTGGACTCTCTAGATCAATAATTATCGAAAAAAAGTTGAACTTTTGCATTTTTCGCATGGGTATAATTGGGTCATAAAGAAAATGGGCGTGGCAAAATGCACTCAGAAGCCTATAAATCCTAAACGAAAACTCAGAACTTCACGAAAATGGGTGAGCATATGTGCCATAACATTCTAAACAAGCATGCAAAATTTCATGTAGATCGGACCATAGGTGGCGCTATAACTGGCAAAAAGGTTTGAAAACTACATATTTCCTATGGTAAATTGCCTATATTGGCTGTAAATGGATTTTTCCATCTATAATTTCAGTGGTTAAAAGCTTGTTAAATAAAACGTAATGTCTTAAATGCTTATGTGCTTAAAGGCCTTAAATGCTTGAACCCCGATAAATGCTGCTTGCAGCTTTAATTATTATTATTATTCTCCCCTAAAACGCATCGTGCAGCCCAAACCGTAAGAGCTGGAACCTTGAAACTTGGCCAAATGGTAGTCCTCAATTTGGGGAGAACCTATCAAAGTATGACCCAGATTGGCCCATAGGTGGCGCTATAGCAACCAAAAGCGCGGAACTGCTCATAACTCCTAGACCGTATGTCTTAGACTCAAGTGTCCTATATCATTGGAAAGCTGGACGCCTAAAGGTCAAAACGTATATCTCCGATTTTATTTCAGGTATGCAAATTTTTCCGCCATTTTGAATTTTGTCAAAAACCTACTTTTGCGAACTAGTCCCTGGTTTTTCGCCCGATCGGAACCAAAGCAGTGCAGAAATGTTCTTTGGAGTCTGCAGATCAATAATTATCGAAAAAAAGTCGAAATTTAGATTCCTGGTCGCTAGGGGGTGATAAATTAATGTTGTGGGAGGAGCCTATTTTACTAAAATGGCTATAACTCGAAAAGGAAATGAGATATCTTCACCAAACTTAGTACACATGTGTATGATTTCAATCTGGGGTCATAGTAAAAAAATGTCGACGATTGATCACTAGGTGGCGCTATAACATGAAAAAAACATGAAAAGGGCTATGACCACGTGACCGTTTGTCCGATTGACTTGAAAATTGGTATGCAGTGTCTTGGTCCAAGGTGCCATGTATGTCTATGAGGACATTGGCGTATCTCGAAAAACATGGCCGCCATCGACCAATGAAATTTGAGCACCTATTAGACAAGGTTAACGGAGGCCGATTGGAACGAAACTCGATGGGCATGTTCAACTCATGGCCCTAGAGGTCTGTAAGAATTTTGAAAGAAATCGGCCACTAGTTGGCGCTAACGAGTTTTATGGCTCTGTAATCACGTGGTGTTACACTTATTGTCACAAAATGCATATCATTTGATAGATCTGCTCATGCTGAACAACTTTGCCTCAAGAACCATTGCTGTCAATCAAACCGTTCATTAAATATTCGCAATTATGTTAAAAACCTACTTTTGCGAACTAGTCCTAGGTTTTTTGCCCGATCGGAACAAGACCAGTCTAGGGTAATTCTCTGGACTCTCTAGATCAATAATTATCAAAAAAAAGTTCAACTTTAGCATTTTACGCATGGGTATATTGGGTCATAATGAAAATGGGCGTGGCAAAATGCATTTAAAAGCCTATAAATCCTAAACGAAAACTCAGAACTTCACAAAAATTGGTGAGCATATGTGTCATAACAGTCTAAACAAGCATGTAAAATTTCATGAAGATCGTACGATAGGTGGCGCTATAACTGTTAAAAAGCTTTGAAAACCATATATTTCCTATGGTAAATTGCCTGTTTTGGCTGTAAATGGTCTTTTCCATCTATTATTTCAGTGGTTAAAAGCTTTACAAATAAAACTTAATGTCTTAAATGCTTATGTGCTTAAAGGCCTTAAATGCTTGAACCCCGATAAATGCTGCTTGCAGCTTTAATTATTAGGGGTTCAAGCACGAAGTGCTGAAACCCTATTGTAATTGTGCTGATTTTTATTATTATTATTAGGGGTTCAAGCACGAAGTGCTGAAACCCTATTGTAATTGTGCTGATTTTTATTATTATTATTATTATTATTATTCTGCCGTAAAACGCATCGTGCAGCCCAAACCGTAAGGGCTAGAGCTTTGAAACTTTGCCATATGGTAGTACAAAAATCGAGGAGAGGTTATCAAATTATGACCCCGATTGGCCCATAGGTGGCGCTATAGCAACCAAAAGCGCGAAACTGCTCATAACTCCTAGACCGTAAGTCATAGACTCAAGTGTCTTATATCATTGGAAAGCTGGACGCCTGACGAACAAAACGTATATCTCCGATTTTATTTCCGCCATGATAGATTTTCCGCCATTTTGAATTTTGTCGAAAATCTACTTTTGCGAACTAGTCCCTGGTTTTTTGCCCGATTGGAACCAAACCAGTGCAGAATTGTTCTCTGGAGTCTGAATATCAATAATTATCAAAAAAAAGTTGAAATTTCGATTCACGGTCGCTAGGGGGTGCAAAATTAACGTTGTGGGAGGAGCCTATTTTACTAAAATGGCTATAACTCCAGAAGTAAAAGAGGTATTTTAACCAAACCTGGTACACATGTGTAAGACGTCAATATGAGGTCACGGTAAAAAAATCGCGGCGATTGGTCACATGGTGGCGCTATAACATGAAAAAAACATAAAACAGGCTATAACCACCTGACCGTTAGTCCGATTGACTTGAAAATTGGTATGCAGTGTCTTGGTCCAAGGTGCCATGTATGTCTATGAGGACATTGGTGTATCTCAAAAAACATGGCCGCCATCGGCCAATGAAGTTTGAGCACCTATTAGACAAGGTTAACGGAGGCCTATCGGAACGAAACTCGGTGGGCATGTTCGACTCATGGCCCTAGAGGTCTGTAAGAATTTTAAAAGAAATCGGCCACTAGTTGGCGCTAACGAGTTTTATGGCTCTGTAATCACGTGGTGTTACACTTATTGTCACAAAATGCATACCATTTGATAGATCTCCTCTTGTTGAACAACTTTGCCTCAAGAACCATTGCTGTCAATCAAACCGTTCATTAAATATTCGTAATTATGTTAAAAACCTACTTTTGCGAACTAGTCCTAGGTTTTTCGCCCGATCAGAACCAAACGAGTCTAGGACAATTCTATGGACTCTCAAGATCAATAATTATCAAAAAAAAGTTGAACTTTTGCATTTTTCGCATGGGTATATTGGGTCATAAAGAAAATGGGCGTGGCAAAATGCACTCAAAAGCCTATAAATCCTAAACAAAAACTCAGAACTTCACGAAAATTGGTGAGCTTATGTGCCATAACATCATTAACAAGCATGCAAAATTTCATGGAGATCGGACTATAGATGGTGCTATAACTGTTAAAAAGCTTTAAAAAACACATATTTCCTATGGTAAATTGCCTGTATTGGCTGTAAATGGACTTTTCCATCTATTATTTCAGTGGTTAAAAGCTTTCTAAATAAATCTTAATGTCTTAAATGCTTATGTGCCTAAAGGCCTTAAATGCTTGAACCCCGATAAATGCTGCTTGCAGCTTTAATTATTATTATTATTCTGCCGTAAAACGCATCGTGCAGCCCAAACCGTAAGAGCTGGAACTTTGAAACTTTGACAGATGGTAGTACAAAAATCGAGGAAAGGTTCAGAGATTATGACCCCGATTGGCCCATAGGTGGCGCTATAACAACCAAAAGCGCGAAACTGCTCATAACTCCTAGACCGTATGGCGTAGACTCAAGTGTCTTATATCATTGGAAAGCTGGATGCCTGACGAACAAAACGTATATCTCCGATTTTATTTCCGCCATGATAGATTTTCCGCCATTTTGAATTTTGTCAAAAATCTACTTTTGCGAACTAGTCCCTGGTTTTTTGCCCGATTGGAACCAAACTAGTGCAGAAATGTTCTCTGGAGACTGAATATCAATAATTATCGAAAAAAAGTGGAAATTTCGATTCACGGTCACTAAGGGGCGCCAAAACGTACGTTGTGGGAGGGGCCTATTTTACTAAAATGGCTATAACTCCCGATGTAAATGAGGTATCTTCACCAAACTTGGTACACATGTGTATGAGCTTACTCTGGGGTCACAGTAAAAAAATCGCGACGATTGGCCTCATGGTGGCGCTATAAAATGAAAAAAACATAAAACAGGCTATAACCACCTGACCGTTAGTCCGATTGACTTGAAAATTGGTATGCAGTGTCTTGGTCCAAGGTGCCATGTATGTGTATGAGGACATTGGCGTATCTCAAAAAACATGGCCGCCATCGGCCAACGAAGTTTGAGCACCTATTAGACAAGGTTAACGGAGGCCGATCGGAACGAAACTCAATGGGCATGTTCGGCTCATGGCCCTAAAGGTCTGTAAGAATTTGGAAAGAAATCGGCCACTAGTTGGCGCTAACGAGTTTTACGGCTCTGTAATCACGTGGTGTTACAAATATCCACACAATATGCATATCATTTGATAGATCTCCTCATCCTGAACAACTTTGCCTCAAGAACCATTGCTGTCAATCAAACTGTTCATTAATTATTCATTAATATGTTAAAAACCTACTTTTGCGAACTAGTCCTAGGTTTTTTGCCCGATCGGAACCAGACCAGTGTAGGACAATTCTCTGGACTCTCTAGATCAATAATTATCAAAAAAAAGTTGAACTTTTGCATTTGGATGGCTGTAATAGGGTCATTTATAAAACGGGCGTGTCAAAATACATTAAAAAGCCTATAAATCCTAAATAAAAACTCAGAACTTCACAAAAATTGGTCAGCATATGTGACATAACATCATTAACAAGCATGAAAAATTCTATGGAGATCGGACGATAGTTGGCGCTATAACTGTTAAAACGCTTTAAAACCATATATTTCCTATGGTAAATTGCCTGTATTTGCTGTAAATGATGTCTTCTATCTTTTATCATATAATGTTCATATCATAATGTTCAAAACCAGTGCAGCACAATTCTCTGAACTCTCTAGATCAATAATTATCAGAAAAAAAGTTTAACTTCTTCAAAAGGTGATTTTATATGAATATAATGACATATTAAGCCAATAAGTGGTATTTTACTGCCCCCTGCTGTCATTTCATCATACTACTCCCTAATATTGTTATAAAATTCATATTTAGACTTTTTAAAATCATTATTTTAACATTTACAATCACATTTTGTCAAAACTCATCTATTGAGTATTACTATTGACAATTGTGTTACACTGAGATATGGAAATGGACGAAAGTAAATGAATGAAATGAAACGAAAGTATAACGGCATTTAAGCCACGCCCCCGAATACAAATCCATTCATAACTCGAAAACGGAAAGTCGTTGCGCGCTCAAATTTTGATGGTGAGGACCTCTCCGGGCTCTTGATCGAAACGTGTCGTCGCGGGCCTCGGGAGCGCGCCCCCCGCGCATCGCGAATCCGCGGGACCCCCGATTTTGAACGGCCATTACTCCCGACCCAGACCACCCCGAACATTGTGTGAGAGCTCGTTGGAAAGGGCGCGTCCTTGGCTAGCTTCGATTCAAATGTGGTGTTATTTGCCCTGGGCATTCCAGAGATAATAGCCCGAACAGATATGCCTTATAACAGTCATAACTCCCAGCCCCAATCGCCCAAAAACACATTGATGGTCTCATTCAACAGGGCTCCTCAAGCACTATCTATGCTCTGAGTTTCAGAATTTTTCGCCTTTTGGTTCCTGAGATATAAGTAAAAAAACAAATTCCCATTCATTCAAACACTTCAACTGTAAAATGTAAGCTATAATACCACTGTTGTCCACTAGAGGGAGCAGCAGGATTACGCATGATCTTTTAATTCGCTTCAGTATTGGAAATAAACAAATGCTTTAAGAAGCAATCTTTTTTATTATGATGTTTTTTTTATTATTATGATATTTGTATATATTTTATTTTTTTTTATTATGATTATGAACGGTTTGATTGACATTAGTGATTCTTGAGGCAAAGTTGTTCAAGATGAGGAGATGAAGATATTTTCACAATATCACATCCTAAAAACATTGAAAACATATTTGTCTTTGTGTGTGTGTGTGTGTGTGTGTGTGTGTGTGTGTGTGTGTGTGTGTGTGTGGGTTTGTGTGTGTGTCTGTGTGTGTGTAAGCATGCTTAATGGAAAGAACATGAAGAAACTGCTTTGTTTTACTGGTGGATAAAAAAGTATTTCAAATGAAAGTGAGTCAATTAGTGGTCTTCTACTGCCCTCTGCAGGACATTCTACTTAATAAAATATTTTCATCTGTGCTTTTGCATTAGTTTTTGGACTATATCAAATTACTTGCATGAAAATCACCTATTATAACACAGTCATGTTTTGTCAAAGTTTATCACTTCATTTTTACTGAGCTCTCAGTTTGAACAATTCTGCCTCTCAGTGATTAATTTGAAATCTGAAAATGGTGTTATACAGAGGAGATTTGCAATTATCATTTTGTTACCTATCTTTTATTTTAAATATCTCCATCTACAACAAAATGTGTGTGCATGTGTGTGTTCAAGCATGGTTAGTGTATTAAGTATTATTGTTTAAGTATTATTGTTTTCATTTACATTTTAACCACCAGAAGAAGAACACTCATTGGTTCATTCTGCTCACTAAAATATTATTTTTAATTTTTTTTTCCATTTGAAATATTGTTTAAACTTAATAAAATCATTAAAATAACATTTCAAATCATATTTTGTCTGTTTATAAATCCCACAGACTCACATTGGCTGCAATACTAATGTTTTTGTAAAACACAGACCTGATAGTCTAATCTGTGTGTATTGTGCATATATTATTGATATTATTACTATTGCAAATCATGTTATTGTAACTCATATCTTAATAGAATATTATTTGTAATTTTAATTCTTTATTTCTTAAGTGTTTTTTTTTATGATTACTACAGATATTATCACCAAAGATATCAACTACACCTTCACTTTTAGTATTGACACGCTGCACACACAGCACAATCACACACTCACTAATGCATTCAAATAAATGTAATCTTACTGTGCTACTTTATTTGTACATGATTAGAATGAACAGAAATCTAAGACTATTTTTCTTCTTTTGTTAAAGCCATTTCAGACTCCAAGTAAGCATTATATTACTAATCATCTATTTTACAGGTGCCATACAATTGAAAACTGTATTTATCTTGGCATAGTTGAATGATAAGAGTTCTGGACATGGAACTGACATACCGTGAGCCTCAAACACCATTGTTTCCTCCTTCTTGTGTAAATCTCCTGTTTGCAAAAGACCGCTGAAAAATGAGTGAATCCCACCATAACACCGACTGTGACGTTGGAGTCAGGATCATTAATATTTATACCCCCCAAATTTGCATTTTCCAGTCCATGTTCTAGGCCAGGCAGTGTTAATGTGGACCTGCACAGCCGAATCATCAGAAGATCTGCAGGTATTGTGAAGAAGCAAGCAAGGACAATAGTGAAAATGGCAGATCATGGATATAAATGTTATGTCTGAGGCTGTGCTGTGGATTTGAGAACTTTTCATTCCCTTCCCACAAAACTGTCAACAGGCATGGTTGATGTTTACAACAGGATACCTCACCATTTTAATTCAAAGCTGTTAGTTTGCTCTTAACGGAGGCCGATCAGAACGAAACTCGATGGGCATGTTCGACTCGTGGCCCTAGAGGTCTGTAAGAATTTTGAAAAATCAGCCACTAGTTGACGCTAACAGGTTTTACGGCTATGTAATCACGTGATGCATATCATTTGATAGATCTCCTCATACTGAACAACTTTGCCTCAAGAACTACTGCTGTCAATCAATTTGTTCATTAAATACTTGCTATTATGTTAAAAACCTACTTTTGCGAACTAGTCCTAGGTTTTTCGCCCGATCGGAAATATACCAGTGCAGTACAATTCTCTGGAAGCTCTAGATTATTAATTATATAAAAAACTTTAACTTTACCCATTGGGTAGCCATAACAGGATCATTTAGAAAATGGGTATGGCAAAAAACACTCAAAAGCCTGTAAATCCTAAACAAAAACTCAGACAACTCACTAGACTGCCTTATGTGCTTAAAGACCCTAAATGCTTGAACCCCGCTAAATGCTGCTTGCAGCTTTAATTATTAGGGGTTCAAGCACGAAGTGCTGAAACCCTATTGTAATTGTGCTGATTTTTATTATTATTATTATTATTATTATTCTGCCGTAAAACGCATCGTGCAGCCCAAACCGTAAGGGCTAGAGCTTTGAAACTTTGCCATATGGTAGTACAAAAATCGAGGAGAGGTTATCAAATTATGACCCCGATTGGCCCATAGGTGGCGCTATAGCAACCAAAAGCGCGAAACTGCTCATAACTCCTAGACCGTAAGTCATAGACTCAAGTGTCTTATATCATTGGAAAGCTGGACGCCTGACGAACAAAACGTATATCTCCGATTTTATTTCCGCCATGATAGATTTTCCGCCATTTTGAATTTTGTCGAAAATCTACTTTTGCGAACTAGTCCCTGGTTTTTTGCCCGATCGGAACCAAACCAGTGCAGAATTGTTCTCTGGAGTCTGAATATCAATAATTATCAAAAAAAAGTTGAAATTTCGATTCACGGTCGCTAGGGGGTGCAAAATTAACGTTGTGGGAGGAGCCTATTTTACTAAAATGGCTATAACTCCAGAAGTAAAAGAGGTATTTTAACCAAACCTGGTACACATGTGTAAGACGTCAATATGAGGTCACGGTAAAAAAATCGCGGCGATTGGTCACATGGTGGCGCTATAACATGAAAAAAACATAAAACAGGCTATAACCACCTGACCGTTAGTCCGATTGACTTGAAAATTGGTATGCAGTGTCTTGGTCCAAGGTGCCATGTATGTCTATGAGGACATTGGTGTATCTCAAAAAACATGGCCGCCATCGGCCAATGAAGTTTGAGCACCTATTAGACAAGGTTAACGGAGGCCTATCGGAACGAAACTCGGTGGGCATGTTCGACTCATGGCCCTAGAGGTCTGTAAGAATTTTAAAAGAAATCGGCCACTAGTTGGCGCTAACGAGTTTTATGGCTCTGTAATCACGTGGTGTTACACTTATTGTCACAAAATGCATACCATTTGATAGATCTCCTCTTGTTGAACAACTTTGCCTCAAGAACCATTGCTGTCAATCAAACCGTTCATTAAATATTCGTAATTATGTTAAAAACCTACTTTTGCGAACTAGTCCTAGGTTTTTCGCCCGATCAGAACCAAACGAGTCTAGGACAATTCTATGGACTCTCAAGATCAATAATTATCAAAAAAAGTTGAACTTTTGCATTTTTCGCATGGGTATATTGGGTCATAAAGAAAATGGGCGTGGCAAAATGCACTCAAAAGCCTATAAATCCTAAACAAAAACTCAGAACTTCACGAAAATTGGTGAGCTTATGTGCCATAACATCATTAACAAGCATGCAAAATTTCATGGAGATCGGACTATAGATGGTGCTATAACTGTTAAAAAGCTTTAAAAAACACATATTTCCTATGGTAAATTGCCTGTATTGGCTGTAAATGGACTTTTCCATCTATTATTTCAGTGGTTAAAAGCTTTCTAAATAAATCTTAATGTCTTAAATGCTTATGTGCCTAAAGGCCTTAAATGCTTGAACCCCGATAAATGCTGCTTGCAGCTTTAATTATTATTATTATTATTCCGCCGTAAAACGCATCGTGCAGCCCAAACCGTAAGGGCTAGAGCTTTGAAACTTTGCCAGATGGTAGTACAAAAATCGAGGAGAGGTTATCAAATTATGACCTCGATTGGCCCATAGGTGGCGCTATAACAACCAAAAGCGCGAAAGTGGTCATAACTCCTGGACCGTATGTCGTAGACACAAGTGTCTTATATCATTGGAAAGCTGGTCGTCTGACGAACAAAACGTATATCTCCGATTTCATTTCCGTCATGATAGATTTTCCGCCATTTTGAATTTTGTTGAAAACCTACTTTTGCGAACTAGTCCCTGGTTTTTTGCTCGATCGGAACCAAACCAGTGCAGAATTGTTCTCTGGAGACTGAAGATCAATAATTATCGAAAAAAAGTTGAAATTTCGATTCAGGGTCGCTGGGGGGCGCAAAATTAACGTTGTGGGCGGAGCCTATTTTACTAAAATGGCTATAACTCCAGAAGTAAATGAGGTATTTTCACCAAACTTGGTACACGTATGTAAGATGTCAATCTGAGGACACGGTAAAAAAATCGCGGCGATTGGCCACATGGTGGCGCTATAACATGAAAAAAACATAAAACAGGCTATAACCACCTGACCGTTAGTCCGATTGACTTGAAAATTGGTATGCAGTGTCTTGGTCCAAGGTGCCATGTATGTCTATGAGGACATTGGTGTATCTCAAAAAACATGGCCGCCATTGGCCAATGAAGTTGAGCACCTATTAGACAAGGTTAACGGAGGCCGATCGGAACGAAACTCGGTGGGCATGTTCGACTCATGGCCCTAGAGGTCTGTAAGAATTTTGAAAGAAATCGGCCACTAGTTGGCGCTAACGAGTTTTATGGCTGTGTAATCACGTGGTGTTAGATATATTGTCACAAAATGCATATCATTTGATAGATCTGCTCATGCTGAACAACTTTGCCTCTAGAACCATTGCTGTCAATCAAACCGTTCATTAAATATTCATGAATATGTTAAAAACCTACTTTTGCGAACTAGTCCCTGGTTTTTTGCCCGATCGGAACCAGACCAGTCTAGGACAATTCTATGGACTCTCTAGATCAATAATTATCAAAAAAAAGTTGAACTTTTGTATTTGTATGGCTGTAATAGGGTCATTTATAAAATGGGTGTGGCAAAATACACTCAAAAGCCTATAAATCCTAAATGAAAACTCAGAACTTCACAAAAATTGGTGAGCATATGTGTCATAACATCACAAACAAGCTTGCAAAATTTTATGGAGATTGGACAATAGTTGGCGCTATAACTGTTAAAAAGCTTTAAAACCATATATTTCCTATGGTAAACTGCCTGTATTGGCTGTAAATGGTCTTTTCCATGTCTGATCATATAATTTTCATATCATAATGTTCAAAACTAGTGCAATACAATTCTCTGGACTCACTAGATCAATAATTGTCAGAAAAAGTTGAACTACTTCATTTGGATAGCTATAATAGGTTCACTTCAAAATCTGGCCTTTACCAAGTGTCCCCGAAAGCCTATATCTCTTTAATCAATGCTCAGACCTTCTTAAAAACAAGTCAGAACGTGTGAAATATCACCCTGAACAAGCATGAAAATTTTCAGACAGATCGGACAAAATTTGCCTCTATAACAGTTAAAAAGGTGAAAATGATATGATTTAATGGCATGTTAAGCCAATAAGTGGTATTTTACTGCCCCCTGCTGTTTAAAATAGTCATTTTCTCATATTGGTATTGGTATCAGCCATGGTAAATCATGATAAATGATGGTGTGTGTGTGTGTGTGTGTGTGTGTGTGTGTGTGTGTGTGTGTGTGTGTGTGTGTGTGTGTGTGTGTGTGTGTGTGTGTGTGTGGTACAAATATAACAAAGGTTTTATTTTCCAACATGAAAACAAACATAACAGAGTGCTAGTGCACAAACAATAACCGACAATGATAATGGATGAGAGGGGAACTTAAATACACAGATCAAGACAAGGACAACAGGTGACGGTTATGATGATGAGGAGCAGGTGATGATGAGGAGGGTGATGAGGAGCAGGTGCAGGTGATGACGACAGATGGTGAATGTGATGAAGACAGAAGGTGAATGTGATGAAGGTGAATGTGACACCAATATCACTGAAACATTGTGTGTGTGTGTGTGTGTGTGTGTGTGTGTGTGTGTGTGTGTGTGTGTGTGTGTGTGTGTGTGTGTGTGTGTGTGTGTGTGTGTGTGTATGTGTGTGTAGCATTATTGTGTGTAGCATATGTAGCAATTATGCATTATTGAGTTAACATGGAAACACTGGTTTGCTTTAGTGCAGAAAACTGGTCAAAATCATGAGGTTTAAAGTGAAAGTGAGCCAATAAGTGGTCTTCTACTGCCCTCTGCTGGCCATTCTACTTATTAATTAAATTTTTCCACATGTGCTTGCATTTATACTTGAATACACACTAAAAATCACTTATATAGCAATAACTATTATAACACAATCATATTTTGTCAGTGTTAATCACTTTATTTGCACTGACACTTCAAATAATTGCTAGTAATGTGGTAAATCATGGTAAATCATGGTTTTCTATGCTCTGTGTGTGTGTGTGTGTGTGTGTGTGTGTGTGTGTGTGTGTGTGTGTGTGTGTGTGTGTGTGTGTAAGCATGCATTGAGTTAACATGGATAAACTGGTTTGCTTTAGTGCAGAAAACTGGTTTAAAGTGAAAGTGAGCCAATAAGTGGTCTTCTACTGCCCTCTGCTGGCCATTCTACTTATTAATGAAATATTTCAACATGTGCTTGCATTCATACTTGAATACACACAAAAAAAATCACTTATATAGCAATAACTATTATAACACAATCATATTTTGTCAGTGTTAATCACTTTATTTGCACTGACACTTCAAATAATTGCTAGTAATGTGATAAATCAGGCTAGAAACATGGTAAATCAAAGTAAATAATACTAGATTGTCGTTTATCTCCTGGTAAATAATACTAGAACGTGGTATATCATGGTAAATCATGGTTAACTATGCTGTGTGTGTATGTGTGTGTGTGTGTGTGTGTATGTGTGTGTGTGTGTGTGTGTGTGTGTGTGTGTGTGTGTGTGTGTGTGTGTGTGTGTGTGTGTGTGTGTGTGTGTGTGTGTGTGTGTGTGTGTGTGTGTGTGTGTGTGTGTGTGTGTGTAAGCATGCATTGAGTTAACATGGAAAAACTGGTTTGCTTTAGTGCAGAAAACTGGTTTAAAGTGAAAGTGAGCCAATAAGTGGTCTTCTACTGCCCTCTGCTGGCCATTCTACTTAATAATGAAATATTTTACATGTGCTTTTGCATTCATACTTGGACACACACTAAAAATCACGTATATAACTAACTATTATAACACAATAATATTTTGTCAGTGTTCATCACCTCATTTGCACTGACACTTCACATATTTGCTAGTAATGTGGTTAATCATGCTAGAAACATTGTAAATCATAGTAAATAATACTGAAATGAGGTGTATCAAGGTAAATCATGCTAGAATCCTAATAAATCATTCTGGAACATGGTATATGATAGTAAATCATGCTAGAATCATATTAAATAATTCTAGAATGTGGCAAATCGTTGTGGGAGGAGCCTATTTTACTCAAATGGCTATAACTCAAGAAGTAAATGAGATATCTTCACCAAACTCAGTACACATGTGTATGGGTTCAATTTGAGGTCACAGTAAACAATTCTATGGAGATCGGAGCATAGGTGGCGCTATAACTGTTAAAAAGCTTTAAAACCATATATATCCCATGGCAAATTGCCTGTATTGGCTGTAAATGGTCTTTTCCATCTATTATGTCAGTGGTTACATGCTTGCTAAATAAATCTTAATAACTTTTGATGCTTTTGTGCTTAAATGCCTTAAAGGCCTTAACTGCTTGAACCCCGATAAATGCTGCTTGCAGCTTTAATTATTAATTATTATTATTCTTCTGCCGTAAAACGCATCGTGCAGCCCAAACCGTAAGGGCTAGAGCATTGAAACTTTGCCAGATGGTAGTACAAAAATCGAGGAGAGGTTATCAAATTATGACCCCGATTGGTCCATAGGTGGCGCTATAGCAACCAAAAGCGCGAAACTGCTCATAACTCCTAGACCGTAAGTCATAGACTCAAGTGTCTTATATCAGTGGAAAGCTGGACACCTGACGAACAAAACGTATATCTCCGATTTTATTTCCGTCATGATAGATTTTCCGCCATTTTGAATTTTGTCGAAAACCTACTTTTGCAAACTAGTCCCTGGTTTTTTGCCCGATCGGAACCAAACCAGTGCAGAATTGTTCTGTGGAGTCTGAAGATCAATAATTATCGAAAAAAAGTTGAAATTTCGATTCACGGTCGCTAGGGGGTGCAAAATTAACGTTGTGGGAGGAGCCTATTTTACTAAAATGGCTATAACTCAAGAAGTAATTCAGTAAACTTCACCAAACTTGGTAAACATGTGTAGAAGGTCAATCTGAGGTCACAGTAAAAAAAATGCGTCGATTGGCCACATGGTGGCGCTATAAAACAAAAAAAACATGTAGACACCTGACCGTTAGTCCGATTGACTTGAAATTTGGTATGCAGTGTCTTGGCCCAAGGGGCCATGTATGTCTAAAAGGATATTGGCATATCTCGAAAAACAATGAGGTTTGAGCACCTATTAAACAAGGTTAACGGAGGCCGATCGGAACGAAACTCGATGGGCATGTTCGACTCATGGCCCTAGAGGTCTGTAAGAGTTTTGAACGAAATCGGCCACTAGTTGGCGCTAACGAGTTTTATGGCTCTGTAATCACGTGGTGTTACACTTATCGTCACAAAATGCATATCATCTGATAGATCTGCTCATGCTGAACAACTTTGCCTCAAGAACTAATGCTGTCAATTAAACCGTTTATTAAATATTCGTAATTATGTTAAAAACCTACTTTTACGAACTAGTCCTAGGTTTTTCGCCCGATCGAAACCAGACCAGTCTAGGACAATTCTCTGGACACTCTAGATCAATAATTATCAAAAAAAAGTTGAACTTTTGCATTTTGCGCATGGGTATATTGGGTCATAAAGAAAATGGGCGTGGCAAAATGCACTCAAAAGCCTATAAATCCTAAACGAAAACTCAGAACTTCACGAAAATTGGTGAGCATATGTGCCACAACATCATTAACAAGCATGCAAAATATCATGGAGATCGGACTATAGGTGGCGCTATAACTGTTAAAAAGCTTGCCTGTATTGGCTGTAAATGGACTTTTCCATCTATTATTTCAGTGGTTAAAAGCTTTCTAAATAAATCTTAATGTCTTAAATGCTTATGTGCTTAAAGGCCTTAAATGCTTGAACCCCGATAAATGCTGCTTGCAGCTTTAATTATTATTATGATTGTTATTAATCGTGAATAAATCTAAAGCTTTTGAGACTATTATTTTGTGTTATTGAAAATGGGAGGGGGGTGCCCTTTTTTTAGTTTCAGCACATGCCCCTCAAAAGGTCTGTGCACGGCCCTGCACACACACACACACACACAGAGAGAGAGAGAGGGAAAGAGAGGGAAAAGCAGATAATTCAAAATATATTAGACAACAACAACAAATTCTAACTTTGACAAAAATACAGATTGTTTATGTATTTCAGAATGTTTAAATATATATTCACAAAATATATACCATAAAGTTGTGAGGAGAAGTTGAAGCATCAAGAAAAATTAAGTGAAAATGAAATGAGTCCCTATATGGACCTCTATTGGATATATGTGGTAATTGCACTTTCTTTCTTTAATTATAATTTCTAAAGTTTTTCCACAAACAAGCAGATGTCAGTATTCTATCCCTAACACATAGAGCAATGTCCAAAAACAATTTAGATTTAATTAAGATCATCATTTAAGTGATTTTTTCTTTAAAAAAATCATTTTTCATGAGACAGTTTATGGCCTAGTTAAGTAATTGTGCAGTAAATAGGTAAAAACTTCCAAATTTCCACAAAAACACAGCATAAATGTATAGTTGAGAAGTAAATTAAAAAATGATATATAGTTATATAAAAAAATTATATTTCCTTATGCAATCGCTCTTTAAAAGTTTGGGGTCTATCAGACCCCAAACATCAAAAACGTTATCCTTTCTGAACACTGATTAAGGGTTAATAAGACATCATTTAATGTTCCAGTTTTACATTTATTTTGTCTGAGAATGAATGAAATTAACAGAATTGTAAGAAAAACGGCAGAAAAATATGTGGTGTTTTTACTGTGAATTCAAACAGAACTTCCTGGAGTTTTGATTTTTTTTTTCTTCTTTTTTTTTCTTTTTTTTTTAGAAAGTTAGACTTAGTTTGTTTTAGATTTCCAGATTACATGTTGTCTATTTGTAAAAAACCCTCAGCAAGTTATATCCATTTTTAATAATATTATTCTAATCGTTTTTTTGTTGTTGTTGTAAAAACATGAGTATTTCATTTACTGACAATGTAGTCCAAAAAAATTCAGGAGTAAAGTAAATAGAAAGATTGTTATATAATAACAGAACACTGAAGCAAACATTTTTCTTGAGAGAAATGTATTATCATTTCAACATGAACAACAAATGCAAACAATGTAACAAGTAGTGACAACTTATCTTGTGCAATATAAATACTAACAGTGCTGTAAAATATACTGAGTGTAAATGAACAAACTGTGCATATAAATCTTCTCAAACTACATATAAATAGAGAAATATACTGAGTGCTAATGAACAAATGGTTCAAATAATCTTCACAAATTAAAAACAGATATAGAGAATTTCAGTGAGTGCAAATTAACA
Source organism: Scardinius erythrophthalmus (assembly GCF_964197995.2). Classification (NCBI taxonomy): domain Eukaryota; kingdom Metazoa; phylum Chordata; class Actinopteri; order Cypriniformes; family Leuciscidae; genus Scardinius; species Scardinius erythrophthalmus. Next base: position 115,712 of record NW_028296433.1, read on the forward strand.
AATGGTGCAAATAAATTGTGTTTTGTTAAAGTTCGGGAGGAGCACGTTCAGATAATTAACATAATTAACACGGGTGGAGAGCATTCAGTTAATCAACGATAAGAGGAATATATCCAGCAGACCTACCTGATTCATTGACAGTTTATCAGCATATTGGCTTGCCGTTCGCTGTATCATGTCGCAAATCCAAAGCTCTTCATCTGACGATGAAACAAACTTCCCCATGGATCCGCCACCGCAATCCGCTGGCCCCATGACCACTCCTTCTCCGCCTGACACCGCACCCGAGCCCCAGGCGTATTTTGCGCGGCTGCCAGCCTGCCTGAACAGCCTCACAAGATTTCCAACTTCCTCCCCGGCCTCCTCCTACCGTTTGGCCGTCCCAACGATTCCACCTATCGGGAAGTAGACAGTAGTAGGATTGAGGCAAGTGCTGGGTAATTCTGATATTCTAAAATGAACAAAGCTTAACTGTATGATCTTTATGTTACCCTATAATCTGCCAACCTCTCTCCAAAGCCCACATCAGCTCCCAAGACGGCTAACAGGCAGAGCAAACCCCGCAGAACCCATATTCCGCCTCCTTCGACACCACTGTCTTTTTCCCGCACAAGATCCGGCTCACTTCATCCAAGAATCATCTGCGCCCCAGATTACGCTGCTGCAAGACCACACCCACCTCCCGACGCGGCTCAGCCTTTCACACGGCTACTGCTGCCGCAGCGCCGTATGCAGCCAGGCCCGACGGCCTCCCCTCAGCCTCTCAGTCCTATCCTCCCGCTGTCCATAACCCCTTTCCTTTCCAGTGGCCTCCAGCTCCTGTAGCTCAAACAAGCGCCTGCCTCCGCTTGCAGCACAAGCCCACGTCATATTTTCATCCTTCCTTTCCTTCCTGTCCTCCAACCAATTTTCCCTTCCAAGCCATAGAGTGTGATCCAAGCGTGAAACCGCCACCGACATTCACAACTCATATCTCTTCCAGCTCTTTCCTACCTTCTAAATCACAATACTCTCTCTTCACAGCAATACCGATGCCCGTCTAGTCCAACACCGACCCCATGTAACCGCCTCCCGTGTCTCAAAACATCCATGCACAGATGCTCTCAGAAATTCAGGATGCTGGCTCCAGAGGCGGATCGATTCCCAAATCCAGTACCTCACTATTCAGAACTGATATTCCCATCCTGATAACCCACCCGTTAAAACCCCTTCTGTAATGAAAAATAGGATGGAAGCAATAGCAAGTGCAATAAAGTTTATTGAACAGAAGTTCACTCAAACCCCTCAGAATATGTAGAAGAATCACGAAGAATACAGAGCAGTAGAAGATCATCCAAGCCACATGAAAGGCGGAATGAATTCTCCTGTACGCCGGAGGAAGTTTGAGTCGGACTGTCACCGGACTAATAATCTTGGTGACAGGGAACGGGCCAATAAATTTGGGAGCTAACTTGTTGGAAACGGAACGGAGCGGAATGTTCTTGGTAGAAAGCCACACTTTTTGACCCACGACGTATACGGGAGGCCTTGACCAGTGGCGATCGGCCTTAGCCTTAGTGTGCGCCCCCACCTGGAGCAGAGTCTCACGGGCTCTGGTCCATATGCGGTGGCACCTCTGGACGAAGGCGTGAGCAGAGGGGACTGCGACCTCGGATTCCAGACTCGGAAAAATTGGTGGTTGTTCCCGAAACTACATTCAAACGGAGAGAGGCCTGTGGATGACACTGGTAACGAGTTATAATAATAATAATAATAATAATAATAATAAACTTTATTTTATATAGCGCCTTTAAAAGTAGCATCTCAAAGCGCTTTACATAAAAATATGAAATTAAAAGATACACATAACAGTGCAGGTAAAAAACTAGCCAAACAACCAAAATAAAAAGTCAATAAAATAACAAACATAATAATCACATGAATCACATAAATGCTACCCTAAAAAAGTAAGTTTTAAGCGACAATTTAAAAACACTAAGGGATTCTGCATTCCTAATCTCAGAGGGCAGGGAATTCCACAATTTAGGAGTCAAAGAAGAAAAAGCCCGATCACCCATAGTTTTTAGCCGTGTTGTTTGGACAGTTAGAAGACCAGCTTCAGACGAGCGTAGAGCACGTGTAGGAGTGTAGGGGGTTAAAAGCTCACACAAATATTGAGGGGCCAAATTATTCAAGGCCTTATAAGTGAGCATGAGAATTTTAAAATCAATACGAAAACTAACAGGAAGCCAGAGCAATTTTTCCAGGACAGGTGTAATGTGCTCCTTGCACTGGTCCTAGTCAGAATTCTAGCAGCTGAATTTTGTACCAACTGTAATTTACTTAGGGTAGCTTTAGAAACTCCAGCCAGCAAAGCATTACAATAATCAATACGTGAAAAAACAAAGGTGTTGATTAATTTTTAAGCCACAGAGAAAGTCAACATGGGACGCAATTTGGCAATGTTTCTGAGATGAAAAAATTATGTTTTGACTGTGTTACGAACATGATGGCCAAATATTAAATTGGCATCAAATATCACCCCCAGATTTTTTTGTTTAGTTTGGAATTGTAAAGCAGAGCCATCCACACTTAAAGTTATGGACTCTGCTTTACGCAACAGATGAGGTGAACCAATGAGCATCACTTCAGTCTTGTCACTGTTTAGTTTAGAAATTTTCAGACATCCATTTTTTAATCTCAGTAAAACATTGAGAAAGAAAAGACACAGGCATATTGACATCAGGTTTTGAATGTATATAGATCTGAGTGTCATTGGCATAAAAGTGAAAGTTAAGACCAAGTGTTCTTAAAAGTTGGCCAAATGGAAATATGTAAATACTAAAAAGTAAAGGGCCCAAAACTGATCCCTGGGGAACACCAGAGTGCACCACACCCACCTCAGACTTGCAATCACCCATCACAACAAACTGCTTGCGATCAGAGAGGTAGGACTTAAACCACTTTAATGCAGAATCAGAAACTCCAAAGATAAACTCAAAAAGATAGTTTTTAATCACCCTAAGCAGGTGATTAAAATGGAGTGATCTATAGTGTCAAAAACGGCACCAAGATCAAGAAGAATCAGTATAGATAGACGACCAGAATCAGAAGCCATTAACAGGTCATTAGTGACTTTAACTAACGCTGTTTCAGTGCTGTGGAGTTTACGGAATCCAGACTGAAGTGGCTCAAAAAGATCATTAGATGAAAGATGAGAAAGCAGTTGAGAAGCCACTGTTTGTTCTAAAATTTTGGCGACAAATGGAAGATTAGAGATGGGACGAAAATTATTCAGATTATCAAAGTCCATGTTGTTAGTTTTTGGTACAGGGGTGACAGCAGCAATTTTAAGTGCTGCTGGCACAACACCGGTGCACAGAGAGTTATTGATAATTCTCAAAACAACAGGAGAGAAGGAATCAAAACATGATTTAAAAAGACAAGATGGTATGGGATCAACTCTGGAAGTTGAGGCTTTCAGTTTTGAAACCATATTACATAGAGACTGGTGGTCGTGAATTGCAAAGTTAGAGAGAGAAATACCAGAAAATGCAGAAATATTTGAGGAGGCAGCAAGAGTATGAGTGGTAACAATGTGGTTATGTATATTATCAATTTTGGTGCTAAAAAACTCCAAAAACATATTACAAAGGTGAGATGAGGCAGGAACATTAGAGAGGCTGTGATTTTTAAGCAGCTTGTTGATTGAGTGAAACAGTTGTTTAGGGTTTCTCTGATTGCTGACAATTATCTGAGAAAAATAAACAGATCTAGCTGACACAATTTCAGCCTTATACTCGAGTAAGCTGTCTTTCCAGGCCTGGTGATGAACAGTTAAACCTGACATGCGCCATCTACGCTCCATCTTGCGACACAAAGCCTTCATAGCACGCAGATCATCATTGTACCAAGGAGCGGAGCGTGCAAAAGAAACAGACTGTGATTTCAAGGGAGCCAGCATGTCCAGGCCAGACAACAGCACAGAATTCAGCACAGAAACGTTATCATCCAGATCATCAGATACAGAATCACAACTTAAAAGAGAGTCAATAAAATCTGAAAAGTCAGTGGGCTCAATAGATCTCCAATTGCGATAATTAATAATGCGAGAAGCGGTAGTGTTCATGACAGGTAATTCCATGTTAAAGAAGACAGCCCGGTGATCAGACAGACCCAAATCAGAGGTTGACAACTGAGACACAAATGAACCATTGGTAATCACAAGGTCTAAAGTGTGGCCTTTGTCATGCATAGGACAGTCCACGAGTTGGTCTAATTCAAAGAACTCCAATATGGACAAAAAGTCTTTTGTTATTGCATTGTCTTTTACATCCACATGGATGTTGAAATCCCCCAGGAGAAGAATTCTTTCAAATCTGAGGCTGAGAAAAGACAACATATCTGATAATTCAGACAGAAAGTCTTAATTTGTCTTAGGAGGCCTGTAGACTGTAGCCACTGCAGTAGAGAGGGGCGCAGAAACACTCAGAACAAGACATTCAAATGAGTCAGATTTGGGAACAGCCAAGGATAGGCGAGATCGTTCAAAATGTCCGGGATTCAGCTTTTGCGTTCTGCGGTCGCCATTCATCATGTTTACTGTGGCGAGCAGAACGAGGCTGACGGCTGCGGGAGAACGGCGCGAGGCCGGTGGCGTCATTACTGAGACGCGCCGGGTCTCGCATCTCTCACGGAGGAGCGGGAATTTTCTTAGCAATGTTAAAACGCACATCAACCGATCACTTGTTTAGCGTTCATGTAAACACTACATTCAGATTCACCAATCGGAATGAATTCAGTTAGATTGAAACAAAATGTGTGCATGTAAACAATGAATGGCGACCGCAGAACGCAAAAGCTGAATCCCGGACATTTTGAACGATCTCGCCCGCCGGACAAGTCCGGGAAAAGGAGGATGGTAACCCCTACTTACTCAGCTTTCTCCTACTATTCAGCTTTCTCCACAGAACAAGAGCCTGCTAGCTTAGCTTCCAAAGAAAGACGGCTGACACTGTGTACATTCTGTGAGTGAGATCCCACCCTCTTTGGGCGGGTTGAAAACATGCGGAACAACGCCATCTACTGGCTGTAGTCTTTAGCCTCTGGCCAGAAAATCTTCCGATGACGCAAAATGATGATTTTTGCGTCATCGGAGGATTTTTTCCAGACAAAAAATACATAAATCTCTTGTCTCAGGGGGATATGAGGGTGGAAAGCATGGTAATTCGAAAATACTACAGGTTTTCTACTAATACAAAGCTTAATGCTAAATCCTGAACTATCCCTTTAAGGTTGGCGAATACAGCCTCGGCTGTATCGGACCACCTGAACGTCGTTCTGGGGGAGGTCAAGGCGGTCAGAGGTGCGGCTAGTTGGCTGAAGTTGCGAATGAAACGCCGATAAAAATTGGCGAACCCCAGAAACCGCTGTAGGGCCTTACGGGAATCCGGACTTTCTGTGCATCATTAAAGTGAATGAATATTTGATTATTATTTTAAACTCTGATTATATTTACCCACTTAGATCAGGAAACTATATCGCTTCAAGTTCCTTACCAGGTCTCCGGCACAATTGGTCAGTCCCGAAGATCAAAAACAGAGGTAGTTGGCTAAATATCTAAGATTTGCCGTAATTCCCACACGCACAATCGAAGATATATTCATATAGCCCCCTTGGATGCCCCTCAGGAACTTAATTCAGGAACTTGAACTTTTTGACCACCATTTAAAGACGTTAGTCGATCAACTTTACCTTTCTTAAAAATGGTTTTGTTTGGCCAAGCTCATGGCTTGTTCCACGTACACTTATCTAAAGTAACATTAAATTAGAACAGAGGTCACCAGATGCGTCCAAACTAGACTGATCAACCAGCATCTGCTGATTCTAGACAGACAAACTCATCTCCTCATCCAAGCACACTTGTTCTTTGATATCGGTTATTAGTCATCACTAATCTCTGACGCAACCTTGTGGAAATATACGGATCCGTTAATCTATTTGGGAAAAACAAGTCTCAGAGTCGCTCAGAATAAAATCAAACGTTTACAATTTATTGACCAGGTAATGAAGCAATAATTCAAAATCCAATTCATAAAAATAAAATCATCAGTTAAGCGTAACAATTCAGAAATAGAGGAATATGTAGAAATTATTACCTGGCAACAAAAATTACACACAGCGGTTGTGTGGGAAGTCAACCTACAGACTCCTCGAACTTTTCTGCACCTTTTCCTTATATACCCAGATAATTCAATATTCTTACCAAATGGTGGCGTCTGTCATTATAATTAGATTTTGGTTCCCTATTGAGGGATTCACACTGTGAGATCAGAATTTGTACTTGAATGGGTTCTTGTTTTACATACAGGAGTAGTGGTGTGTGAAGTGTGAACTGCGTCTCGGAAGTTCCTGTTACATATGCAGGAGATAGTTCAAGTGTTAATTCTCAGGAGGGCCTTTTGTTTCATCGAGGGGTCGATCAGACATACTGGCACCAGCCTTACACCACTTTTCTTGACAATTGGCACTATAGGTGTGGCCCAGTCACACCAGCTTACTTTAGACAGGATTCCTTCGTCCTCTAGTCGCTTTAGCTCAGCTTGCACTTTTGGGTGTACCAAATATGGCACAGGGGGGGCCTTGTGAAATTTTGCCTGCGAACAACTCTCAATAGTAAGTCTTGCCTTTATGTGCTTCAATATTCCAATGCCATCTTGGAAGACTTGTGCAGATTGCTCTAGCAAATGCTCTAATTTGTCTTGTACAGAGCATGTGGTTACCTTTGGGGTAACTTGCATGGCTTTTATGGACTGCCAGTTAAGCCAATGCCATCGTGGAAGATTTGTGCAGATTGCCAATTGGACTGCCAATATGGACTGCCAATTGAGCCGAATGCTTCTAAGCCATTCAAGTCTAAATAAGGGTAATCCACCCTTTTTCAGCACATAAAGGTCCAGAATGCGCCTTTTGTT